>NC_046155.1:183091026-183145643 GCF_011064425.1 Rattus rattus
GAAAAAGATGGAGCAATTCGGGAACTAAAATTACACATGTGGTACCTAAAAGAAACAAACGAAACAAAAAGAAAAAAATAAAAACAAAGAGAAGACTAGACTAGAAAAATAGAGTAAAATTATGGAGAGGGAGAAATATGAAGAATCATAAGTAAAAGGCACCCAAATAACCAACCCCAAAAGAGAAAGCCAAGAGCACACACATACTAAATGCAATGATGAAAATAAAAATCGTCATACTACAATAGGATTGGGCGGCCAAAGCTGATCAATACTGTGAATGGATTGTTTGAAGAAAAAGGTCAGATGAAAGAAATGAGAGGAGAAAGAATTAGTATAAGACAAAACAAATATAAAAAAACCAACACTTAAGGGGAAACTCCATTGAATTTCAGGACCTAGTGATCCACAAAAATCCACAACTCTCCAGAGCAAAATATTCAAAATCAAAATTAACCAACCACAAACGGTAAGGCAGTTAAATATCAGTGAACAGTAAACCTAAAACCAAGGCCGAAAAGCCAAAGTGTCACAAAGGGCAAATGTGTATCAAGTCTAAGCCAATGATTGCTTGTACTCAATAAACAGAGAAACAGGAATAATGTAAAAGGATGAAACCGCAGGACATTGAAAATGGAGATAGAGTGAATCATCCGACTGCAGAAACGTTAATAAACAAAGCAATAATATACCATGTGTGAACATAAAAACCACCACCAAAATGAATCCAGCAATCCATAATAAATAAATAAATAAATAAAACAAACATAAATAAAAAAAAAACCACAATAAAGAAATAGCCAGTGGTCTTGCGAATATATAGCCTAATTCTATCTCTTAAACACATAGAAAAAAAACCAATCCATAAATAAGCAGCCACCCGTCTACGTAGGCCTTTAATCTGATATTATGGGGTTGGCATATCAAATTCCTGGGAGCCACTGGAGAGCCAAGACAGGTACTTGGGCAGCTGCCGGCCAGTAGAGAGACTGTCTTGAAAATGATGTTGAGACCTACCTCAGGAACAGGAGCCCGGGCTGACTTCTGGCCTCTACACTCTCTTGCACTGAGGTGCAGGTAATATAGATACAAGGGGCAAAAGGGGATGGGCACGTGCCAGCGCGCGCGCGCGCACACACACACACACACACACACACAGGCACACACAGAAGCACACACAGGCACACACAGATACACAAAAGTGTATTCTTACACTCACACAGACAAACACCCAGATTCACACAAAACACAATCACATAGGAATAGGCACACACATACTTACACACAAGTAAACCTGGAAAAACGCACATCACAGACACACACAAACATACACACACACAGGGACACACACACACGCACAAGAAGTGGTACACACATACAAACATACACACAAACAAACCTGTAAACTCACACACTCCTACATATACTGACAAACACAGAGGCGAAAGTGTACATACACTCACACACAGGCAAATCTGTCAGCGCACACTCTCTTACACACACTGATACATACACATATGCACAGTACAGTAAAATCAGATACAACCACACACAGCTCACTAGATACAACCAAGTCGCAGAGGGCTCCACTCCACACCTCCTCTCAAAGCACTCAAAGAATTCCAGGCCTGGCAACAGCTTAACATCTGTTGGCTGGACCTCCTCACAGTTGCTCCTCATGAGGTCACAATAGGACCTGTCATGACATGGTTGGGAGGGGCTTCAAGGCTCTGGCTTCTGTGGGCTATGGAGAGATTTAAGGCTTTTAGAAATCAAAGCCTGTAAGATGTTTACTCTCCTTAGTTCTCTGTTTTGAATGTTTGCTGTGCCTCCTGCTTTAAAGTCCTCATGTCTATGCTCGTTGTGTCACTTTTTCATTGAATTCTGAATGATTAGCCTCAAACTGATGGTACAGTGTTAAAAAAATAAAAAAAAACAAAGCTGTGTTTCTAAACTGACCCATCAAGAGGACACTGTTCTCATAAGTCCTCAGAAAGGCTCTAGGTTATCATCAAACACCTGAGACAAAGCTGCAGGGATAGGCAGAGCACTTGCCTCCCAAGGATGAGGACTTGAGTTTGAATCCCCAAAACCCCCATCAATGTTGGATGCATCCGCAAAGCCCACAAGCTCTGCATCCATGGAGTGGGGAGGGGTTGGGGCTTGAAGACAGGTGGTCTGACATGCAGGCGTGAGGACCTGTCCAGAGGATGGCCTCTGACAGGACATGGGGTAGTGGTATGCATGGACACCTAGGCACATAAGGGGGTATGCATACACATGCAGACACTTCCTATCACACAGAGGTTGGCATGATGTATAGAAAACCAAGTCCATCCTGAGTGTAGGGCTCACTATAAATATTAAGGTCCAATGATGGAACAGGCATGTATGAGGACAAGGAGCTCTGTGCAACCTGGGACCAGAAGGAACAGAGTGGCTATGCTGACACAGTTGAAATAAATTCTCAATCACAGTTTGTGACAGCCAGGTCACAGGACCCAGGCAGCTGTGTTATTTGTGAGCAGCCAGTGCAGCCCGAAGCTAACTATTGAGCACTGACTGGCCCAAGCCCAGAAAGGGTCTCTGTTTTTCAGAGTGCTGGGGGCAGTGCAGTGTGTAGCGCTTTCCTTCTGAAGACTCTTCTGGGGTTTTCAATCCCCTGTAGAGGACCCTCATGGCTGCAGACACTAAGCCTGGGAGGAAAGATCCTCATCTGTAGTGTTCATTGAAAGGCCTGATTGCAGAAAAGGAAAGAAACAGCAAAATGTGCCACCTCTGCTCACTGTGGTTCAGCTTCTGCCTTTGCAGCTGAGCTCAGGTGCTCTTGAGTCCTCCTTAGACTGAGTCAGTGATCTCAAGTTCAAGTCCCTACTTCCTGGTTTGTAGTATCAAACACAGCACAGTTTCAGGCAAGAAAAGCTGTGAACACCATTTAGACATTGCTGTCTACATTTGAGGGGGACTATTGAGCCCCAAAGGGAGCAAGGGTTACAAGTTCAGGTATTACAGGAATGGCCAGGGTTGGAATCCAAGTTCCAATCTCCCTTTGCTCTGGGCAGAGGGTAGGCCTGGCAATTGGTTCTTGCGGTGAACATGGGTAGAATCAAAGTGTCTTATGGGATCGCTGTCACAGGCCTGCCCAAGCATGGCTTAGGGAACCTCACACCAACTCAATATTTGATGTGTTCCCAGCTTTGTCTACCACCCTCAGCTGTGTGCCATTTTCCCTGCCTCCTGCAAGGGACTCTAAATATCTTCCTATAAAAGGCGATCAAGGAGGAGTTGCACAAGGACAGGTGGGGCTCTGTGGGGAGGTTCACATAGGCTAACACATTAGAGGGCCACAGTCCCAGGACTGATACTGGGTGGACACTCTCCTCTGACATCCAACAGAGAGATCTTTGACAAAGATCAAGAGAAGGCTTCTCTGAATAGCTGTGCAGAGCACCTCAGATCATAGACTCAGGACTGACACACATAGAATGCTGTAGAGGAGCCGATTGTATTCAAGGGCTCATCTGCCTGGGTCCATGTGCCTCTAGAGATGAGCCCAGGACTGGGCTGTAGTTGGTTATGGGCTCAGAGAGGAGGGTGGGAGGGACTGGTCCTTCCACTGGTCCTGGCTCTTGGGAGTAGAGCAATTTTTCTTTCCCTGCTCCTGCTTTTTTTGCTTTTCTTTCCCTTGGCATAAGGAGGGACTGGAAGAAGTCTGTCTATGGGGAGTGAGGCTGTCTGGGAAACTGCTTGCTGTTCTACATTGTCATGCTGCTGGGGGCTTGGGCTTGTTGGCAGGATAACCTCTGCACCATTCCAGTCTGCTTCTCTCCACTTTATCCATGCATCCCTGTCCCTGGGCTGGGAGACCTCGATACATAAGTCCCACCTGTAGCTTCCAGTCCAGGGATGGAGTCCCTCAGTGAATGGATTCCAGATGGTTCTGTGTAAAGCAGCATCGAACAGGGTAGTTACCGAACATGTATGTACATGGAGGAGGATACTGCACTGCACCCACCCACATTTCATATAAAACCAATCCTCATGCTCAGGTACTAATTGGGTCTATTTACACCTTTCACCATTTTTGCTATTCACTGTACTGTGAAGGGTGAATTTTTATTGTTTCACTTCTGCAAAGAGACAGAGTTTAGCATTGGAGACTCCCTACGGCCTGGCTGGAAGGGAGGCCTTAACACCCATATGTCCTTCTAGGAAATAGCTCTTTCATAGGATGCCTCCCTGAGTCCCAGGATGTATGGAGGGCTCTGTGCCCTATCCAGGGTTGACCTCAATATATTAACTGGAGCAGAGGCTTCTCTCTGATAGAACAGTACCACTCTCCTGCAAGATGCCTATGATGGTTTGTATATGCTTAGCTCAGGGAGTGGCAATATTAGGAGGCATGGTCTTGTTAAAGTAGGTGTGTCACATTGGTCATGGGCTTTAAGACCCTTTTCCTATCCACATGCAAGCCAATCTTCCCCAAGCAGCCTTCAGATGAACATGTAGACCTCTCACTTACTCTGGCACCATGACTGCCTGGATGCTGCCATGCTCCCAGCTTGATGATACTGGACTGAGTCTCTGAACCTGCAATCCTGTGTTCATTAATGTTGTCCTTATAAGAACTGCATTGGTCATGGTGTGTCTCTTCTCAACAGTAAACCCCTAACTGAGACAATGTCGATGTTCCCTGCTTCAGCTTCCTGGCTATAGAAGCTTCACACATGAGCGGCATTCTCTTGGGATATGGGCCTAATAGGCTCTAGGCTGTCTGCTTGATCTGAGAGTGCTAGGACATCCTGCTCCTAAGGGCATTGTTACTGTTCCCATGCAATGCTGTGAATAGCATCAGCAGGCTCCTGCTTTGTACTCCCTGAAACAATACTGTCTTCTCCAGGAGTGGATCCAACAGCTCTCAGAACCTCCTCAGGAACTATGTGTTTCCCAAGGATTACCTGCACTTGCTTACACACCCCTATTCTGAGTTCTGAAAACTTTTCAAAGCCCATTCATCTGAGACTGGTGAGTTCAGGACAGTAGTCCCAAGTGTCTTGTCCTACCCTGACATTTCACTCTCATGAGGCATCACCTGCCCTTGACAGAGGATTTTCCCACGGGACGTTGGATGTACGGGGAATTGTGTGTACTGACTCCTGTCAGATCTGTACAAGATGGCATCAAGGCCCCATTTGCTCTTCATTATGGAATTCACATTCCTGGCACTGTTGTTGGTATTTAGGTCCATGTCAGTCCCTAATTGAATTTTAGCATGGAAACCCAGGGCAGTTGTCTACAAAGATATTCCTAGTATGGACCACATCTTCACCGTGCCAGACGTAAAGCACAGCAAAACACCAGGCAGGCAGAGAACCCTCAGGGGCTGGAACTGGCATGTTCAAACACTGGCTTGACCTTGGCCAGCACAGATTCAGAGGACGGCCTCTATGTAGGAAGATCTCCTTCCTCCTCTCAGAGTATAGGACATCTAGAGTCAGGCTAAGGTGCTGGCACCCATGTGAGCAGGGGCAGCAGCCTAGACTTCTTCAATGTCAAAGCCTGCCTGCCACCCCTGTATCACATGTCAGAGCACCCCATCTCCTGAGAATTCTAGGAGTGCTGATATCCTGGGTGACTATCCCATGTTCTGCTGCCAGTTTCTTTGCTTCCACATGGCCAACTGTGAGAAGGGATTGAGAAAGGGAAGGTGATGAAGCCCTGCTAATATCTACTTGGTGCCAGCAAAGAAAATGGGTTCTGACTGGCGAGATCTTTGAGTTAGATTTTCCAATATGCCACCTCGGGACAGTTAGTCGGCACTTTCAGGAAGCTGCTCCAGGGTGGGAACAATGAGACTGGATCCCTGAGGCTGGTGCAGTTGGCCAGGGATTTTGGGCCAGGTAAAACTGAGTGGGAACCCTGGGCCAGGTGCAACAGTGCAGTGAACCTGTTGCAGGTGCAGTGGAGCAGGGACCCTGGGAGAGGTGCAATGGGACAGGAGCCCTAAGGAGGGGACCTCATGGTAGTGGCCCTGTGGCATGTGCAACTGGCAGGGACCCTGGGGCAGGTGCACTGTGACGTGCACCCAAGCTGGAATGTTCAGACAGGTGTGTGTTTGCTTCATGCAGCTGCTGTCTGAAGTAGAGAACACTGGCAACTGCCCCAGAGGGGATTTTGGGAACTCCTTCCAAGAATCCCTCAGCTCCTAACTGAGGAGCTATACATTCCACAGATGGGCCTTTATTGAGATGAGCAGATTCTAAGGGGGCTGCCTTGAATGAACAGCCAAAGAAAGCAGAAATAAAGAACAAGCAATTGCAGCAGACAAGTCCAGTGTGTTTTTGCACAGAAAAGTAGGACTAGAAGAAACTGATTAAGTCAAATCACTTCTCTGTCTATCCATCCATCCATCCATCCATCCATCCATCCATCCATCCATCCCATCCATCCATCCATCCATCCATCCATCCATCCATCCATCCATCCATCCATCAATTTCCCTGAGGGAAGTCAGCTTTTATTTCTGAGAAGAAGGTCAAAGCAGCGCTCCCTTGTGGTGACAATGAGGATTGCAGGCAGTGAGATAAGTGGGTATTTATTTATTTATTTATTTATTTATTTATTTATTTATTTATTTATTTATTTATTTATTGCATGATCTGCGATAGACTGCCACTTGTGGCCAGTCCCCATCAGCATCGGCTGTACCACAAACCCAGTCTCAGTGTGACACAGAAGAGGCCTAACTGGAAAGTATGTCCTCTCTCTAAGGGACACTGTATGATAACATACTCTGGACTGCAGGTCAGTCAAGGCCTGTGTTTAGGAGACTTGTGGACAGATGAATGTCTGTGAGTCTGGACTTAGACTCTGTGGAGGGCTCAGGTCACCTGACTGTCCTGAAGCTTCCCACTGTGATTTATTTCCCTCCTACAGAGTCAGCCACCTGAGCAACTGCATTTCCTGGTTATCCCTAATCCTCTTACACTGTGTAGAGTGTTCAATCTCAGGGAGGGCCTGGGAATCTGAGAGACACCACTGAGCCCCCTGGGCCTGCCTGACTCAACCTGAGGCTACTCTGAGTGTCTTCATTTTGCTCACCCTCCAGAGACCTCAAAAGTCAGCAGTGAGCTTGCTGAGAGGCCAGGAACCTCCATATTGGCCCAAGAGCAACTGTCCTCTTTTACAGGTTAATCCACAGAGCCTGTAATTCTGATTGGTGCAACAGTCTGGAAGAGTGAAAGATGTCACCTCCCAAAGACAAGTGCTGTGCTAGTGGACACTGAGGAACTTCAGGGATCAAACCCTTCCCCATTCTTCTCCAGCCTCTCTTGTTCTTCCTTGAGATGTTTCCTGCAGATCTAAAAGATCCAGGCAATCCATGACATGGGTTTGAACATTATCTCGACATTTTATTCATTGCCTGATAACTAAGACTAGGTAAAATTTATTTATTTATTTATTCACTCATTCATTTGTTATACATACGTACAGGGTAGCTGTATTTAGAAAGACCAGAGAGGGCATCAGATGTCATTAGAGACATTTGTGAGCCTCCATGTGTTTGCTGGGATTTGAACTCAGGACCTCTGGAAGAGCATTCAGTGCTCTTAGCCACTTATCAATCTTTCCATTTTCCAGGCTAAGTTTTTTACTTCCAATAATGTCTTCTTTATTCAGGTTACATCCTGATCCCAGTCACTCTCCCTCTTCCCTTCCCAGTCCCACCTTACAAATCCTTTCTACCATAATGCTCTCCCTTCTCTTCAGACAAGGGGAGACTCCCTGGGTACCACACCACCCCGGGACATCTAGTCCCAGGTGGACCGAGCACATTCTGCCCCACAGATTTACAATCAGGCAGTCCGGGTATGGGGAAGAGATCCAATGGCAGGCAACAGAGACTGAGACAGTCCTGGATCTCCTTGTCAGATGACCCACATGGAGACCAACTGCAGATAGCTACACCCGGCTCTGGGGTTGGTTGCACAGGCTCTAGCATACTCCATGGTCCAAGGTATCTGACTGTAGGGGACTTCATGTAGTGTTTTGACCCAACCAGTTTGCTTGTCACTCTCCCCCACTCTTCCACAAGACTTCCCGAGCTCCATCTAAGGATTGGAGCACTATAGGGTTGGTGAAGATCCTCTCCGTCCTCTGTATGCAGACATTTTATTAAGTGTTTTGTTTTACTTAGCAGAAGCTTTTCAGTTTCAGCAAGTTTCATTTATTAATTGTTGATCTCAATATCTGAGCACCATTGGTGTCTAAGTTTCAGGAAGCCGTCTCCTGCTCAATGTGCCAAGCCTCTATTTTCACTTTTTTCTTTTATCAGATTTGATGTATAAGGTTTTATTTTTGAGGTCTTTAATCCACTTGAACATGTGTTTGTACAGGTTATAGATACAGTCTCATTGCATTCTTCCCTATGCCTATATCCAATTAGACTAGCACCACCTGTTCAAGATGCTTTTATTTTTTTTGTCATATGATTTTGCCCACTTTATTGACAATAACATCCATACTTGTGTGGGTTTATTTCAGGGTCTGGATTTTCATTTTATTGATCAGCCTGCCTGTTCCTATACCAATACCATGTAGTTTTATTGCTATAGCCTGTAGGACAGCAGTAAATCAGAGATGGTGATTCCTCCTGAAATTCTGTTATTGTTCAGGAATGTTTTAGCTATCCTGAGTTTATTAAAATCTTTTCACTTGAAGTTGAGAATTTCACTGTTAAGGTCTGTAAAGACTTGTTTTAGTATTTTAATGGGTATTGCATTCACTTTCCTATATCTTTCAATTGTTTTTTCAGAGATTTAAAATTTTTGTCATACAGATCTTTCACTTTCTTAGAGTTACACTAATACATTTATATTATTTGTTGCTATTGTAAAGAGCAATGTTTCCCTAATTTATTTGTCAGCCCCTTCATTGTTTGTTTAAAAGAATGGTACTGATTTTTTTTTTTTTAGTTAATGTTGTATCCATCCACTTTACTGAAGGTATTTATCAAATGTAGGAGTTCTGTGATAGAATTTTTGGGGGCTCTTGTATATACTATGATATCATCACAAATACCAATATGATATCTTCTTCCCTTCCAATGCATATCTGTTTTTTCACATTTAGTTGTCTTATTGCTCATAGCCTGAACTTCAAGAACTATATTGAAATGTTAGGGAAGGTAGTGCCCTGCCCCAGAGTTTTCAAATTATTTTAAGTTTTCTCTCTATTTAGTTTGACGTTGGCTAGTGGACTGTTGTATATTACTTTGTGTTCATGTATTCTTCTGTATCCTTCCTCTGTGAGTTTCACATGATGGACTGTCACGTTTTTACAAAGGCCTTTCAGAGTCTACTGAGATGATCAGATATTTTTAAAATTAATCAATTTATCTATTTAATTTCAAATGATATCCTCTCTTCCTGTTGCCCTCTGCAATCACCCATTCCATCCTCCCCATGCCCCTCAGTCATGTCTATGAGGTGTTTTCCTCCACTTCACCTACTCCCGCCTGGACCATTCTGTAATGATCCTCCTCACGGCGTTGGCACATCAAACCTCCCATGACCAGGGCTCTTCCCATTGATGCTGTGTTAGTGCCATGTATCTGTAGCGGTCTCTCCATGTACCTCGCTTTTGCTTTGTCGGAGCCTGGGTGTCCAGTTAACTGGATAATGTTTTATAATAAATTCCCTCCAGTCTCAGTCTCACCTAGCTCTTCCAGTGGGGTCCTAATAGTTGATTGTTGGCCAAAGTATCTACAGCTGTATGGGTCAAATGCTGGTACAACCTCTCAGAGAATAGCAATAGCAGTTTTGTCAGTAAGCACATCTTGACATCAGTAATAGTGTCTCAGTTTGGTATCTGCTCAAGTGGGATGGAATTTAGTGGAGCACTGAAGGAAAGGTATGTCAGAAGGTGTCTGTTCCATTTTTTTATTGCTGTCACTTTGACTTGAAGATACCTAGGTTGTAATTTGGAAATGAGGAGTTAGATTTAGCTCAGTGGTAGAGCGCTACTAAGTGCGTAAGGCCCTGAGTTCGGTCCCCAGCTCCGAAAAAGAAAAAAGAAAAAATTTAGGATACGATTGTAAAAATTCTTTGCCTATTTGTATTGTGTCTATCTAGTGGAGGTGTCACAGATTGCAGGTCCCCTTGTTGCATACCGCCAGATAAAGTCAACCTTGCATCCTGGGGGACTCTCACTTCCCTAACATCTGGGACTTGTAGGGCTACAACCCAGTCTATCATTCCCCACTGCTACATACTTTTAATCAATTTCCTGAAACCTAATTTTCCCATGTCTTTTTCTATCACCTGATCCTGTCCTCCTCACAACCCTGCATATGTATTCTCCACCATCCTCTTGCTCACAGGTCCCCTGCCTTTTACTTCCTGTGATTATTTTGTTCCTGTACTATGTGGGAATGAAATATCCACACTTTGGTCTTCCTTCTTTAAGCCCATATGGTTTGTGAGGTTTATTGTAGCATATTGAGCTTTTGGGGTACAAATGAACTTATGAGTTTGTACACAGTTTGTAGTCTGGGTTACCTCTCTCAAGTTTATATTTTAGATCTGTTCATTTCTGTACTGTGAAGTCATTGTTTATAATAACTTGTAGTACTCTAATGTGCAATGCATCCTATTTCTATATCCATGCTTCCATTGAGGTACATGTGGGATCGTTACACGTCTAGATATTATAAATAAGGCTTATAAAACATAAGGAGCATGGGGCCTTGTTATATGTTGGAACATCTTTAGGATTATGGTCTAGTAGTTGTTCATGTAGCTGCTTTTAATTTTGAGGAAGTACTGTTATTTCCTTTTTTTTTTTTTTTTCTCCTTTTTCGAGCTAGGGGAGAAACTATTTTTTAATTTTCTGAGGAACCTCAACCCAGAATTGATTTCTAAAAGTGATTTTACCAGCTTGCAGTTCTACCAGCAGTAGAAGAGTGTTGTTCTTTCTCCACATCCTGCTAGCATTTCCTGTCACCTGTGGTTTTGATCTTAGTCATTGGTGTGCTGTGGGATTGTGAGGGTCATTTTGATTTTTACATTTCGATGAGGAAGGATGTTGAACACTTTTTTTAAGTGCTTCTCATCCTTTCAAGGCTTCTAGTTGAGAATTTTTGTTTTAGCCTGTACAATTCATTTGTAAAATATTGTTTGATTTTTGGTGCCTAACTGAATTTTTGTGTATTTTTTATACTAGTTTCTAATAAAATGTAGGATCAATAGGAGAGATCTTTTCCAATCCTGGATTGCCATTTTTCTCCCAATGACTAAAGACTCAGTTCTTTACAGATACTTTTTCAATTATGAGGTCCTGTATTTGTCGAATGGTGATTTTAGGAATATGCTTCATTGGCATTAGTCAGAAATTCCTGCCAACAATGTGTTTGAGGCTCTTCCCATCGTCTCTTCTATTATATTCAGCATGTCTGGTTTTATATGGAGTTCTGATCCACTTGACTTGAAACTGTACAGGGAGTTGGAGAATAGTAATTTTGCACCCTTTTCTTAAGGTAATTATTCTGTAATAGTTCAACCAACACCTTGTTGAAAATGCTGGGTTTTTATGCTGGATGGATTTGGCTTTTTGTCACAGATTAAGTTCCTCATCCGTGTAGGTTATTTTCTGGGTTGTACATTGTATTACTTGATCTACTTTCCTGTCCCTGTACCAATAACTGTTTGTTTTTAAAATTATTATCTGTAGTACAGGTTGAAGTCAGGAATGCTGATTCTCCCAGAATTCTTTTTATTGTTGAGAATATTTGCCCTATCCTGTGTTTTTGTCATTCTAGATGAATTTGAGAATTGCTCTAACCTCTATGAGAAGTGAGTTTGAATTTTGATGGGGGATTTCCACAATGAATCAAGAGAAAGTTTGGTAAGATGGGCCATTTACTCTTTATCCTGTTGATCCAAGCAGCATATGGGAGATCTTTCATCTTCATTATCTCCAAATTTTCATCGGAGACTGTCCCTGTTGTAACAGATCTTCACTTGTTGCTAGGGTTTCTGAGGTATTTTATATTATATATGTGTGACTCAATGTGAAGGGTGCTGTTTCCTCAATTTTTTTCAGCCCATTATTTTTTTGAGTAGGGGAAGATTGCATGGATTTGGTAGAGTGAATTTTCTATCCAGCCACTTTGCTTGTTGTTTATCAAGCTGGAGGAGTTCTGGTACCTTTTTTTGTGGTCACTTGTTTATACTACCATTTTACACCAAATGGTGATATCTTAAATACCCTTCCCAATTTGTATCCCTTTGATCTCTTTTTTTTTATCTAATTGTTCTATAAACCTCCCATAATATATTGAATAGATAGAGGGCAGAGTGGGCAGGCTCGCTGTTAACCCTTGATTTTAGTGGGATTGCTTCAGGTTTCTACAATTTGTTTGGCATTGGCTTTTGTTTGTATATGGTTACATAATCCAATGAGGGCTCATCTGCAAATAGTCCCACCCCTGGGCTGAGCATATTCAAATCAACACAGGAACATTAGGTATTTTCAGTTCCTGGAATCACCTGTGATCAGAAGCTGCTGCTACTGTGGGTCATGGGGCCCAGGGCTTTCCAGAAATCAGGCATCTTCTCATGTACTCTCATCGTACAAGACTGGTTTACATGTGCAATTCTCTGTGCTCAACGTGAAGAGCACACAATATGCCTTAGAAAGTAGATGATAAGCACTCTCTCTCTCTCTCTCTCTCTCTCTCTCTCTCTCTCTCTCTCTCTCTTTCTACCTCTCCCCCTCTCATGGGTGGGTGTGTCCGTGTGTGCATGTGTGTGTGTTTCTGTGTCTGTGTGTCTGTCTGTCTGTCTGTCTCTGTCTCTCTCTGTCTCTCTCTCTCTCTCTCTGTATGTGTGTGTGTGTGTGTGTGTGTGTGTGTGTGTGTGTGTGTGTGTGTGTGTGTGTGTGTGAGAAACTGAAGGTGAGCTGAGGGTCTGCATGCCCAGTTGGAACAAGGATCCCATGTTGATTGACTCCCACCTTGACAAGTATCTTGTTGTTGGGATGACCAGCATGTGACTATTGGGACAAGATAGAAGTATTTACAAAGCCAACAGTTTTGACCGATTTATGCGAATTAGGGCAGATTTGAGAGTACACTTAAGAGTTTTAAACTTTGTTTGAAAAAACTAAACAGTGTTCTTGGAATAGTTTCTTTGGAGTAGACCGCCAAAGGCCAAATTTTATCTGATTGTTGGTGAGCACCTGTGGGTTTTTGTGTTCCTTATGTAGTATCCCTTAGGTTTGGGTCAGACAATGTAAACCTTATCATTTCCACTGTTTTTAACATCTCAAATGATGTCCCACGTTCTAGGTGCCAATCCACAAATGCCCACTCCTACATCTTCTCCCTCCTCCCTCCATTTTGCCACTATGATGCTGCTCCTAAACTCACCCAACTTTTTGAAACCCACCACTCCAGCCTCCTCCTATGTTCGAGCATCACATCTCCACAGGACCAAGGGCCTTCCATCCCATTGGTTTCAAATAATGCCATCCTCTGATATATATTGGTTGGTGGTCTATTTTCTGGAAGCTCTGGGTCATCAGCCAGCATATATTGTTCTTCCTCTATTGCAGGACCTCCTCTGTCACAGGACATCCACTGTTTAAGCACCACCACTACCTCAGGAAGTCCACTGTCTGTGTGTCAACTCCACTGTTACAGGACCATAAGTGTCTCAGCACTTCAACTATCACAGCACTTCTACTGTTCAGGAGCTCAAGAGTCTCAGCATCTCAAGTGTCACAGGACCTCCTTTGTCCAAGAACTGGACTGTCCAAGCAACACTACTATTGCGGGACCTCCACTGTCACAGGACTTCCACTGTAGGAGCACTACAACTGTCTCAGGACACCCACTGTCCTATAACCTCCACTATCCCAGGAATTCCACTGTCGTAGCACCACCCGTAGCAACTAAAGTGTTTCAGGACATCAACTGAAGCAAGATCTCCCATGATTCTGCAACTTCACTGCCACAGGATCTCTACAGTGACAGGAATACCCCTGTATCATCAATTCCAATTTTGCAGGACCTCCACTGTAGCAGAACCTTCAATTGTGCAGCAGCTCCCCTGTAGGTAGATTGACCTCCACGATCTCAGTGCCACCACTTTCAAAGGACCTTCACTGTCACAGAACCGGCGCTATTTCAGTGCCTCCACTGTCGCAGGACCTACCTCTTCACAGGATCTGCACTGTTGCAGCAACTGTAATTTCAATTTTTCAAAGTCATTGCTGGTTATTAGATTTGAGGCTGAATGAAATGTGATGCTACCTTTGAAAGCATAAGAATTTGTTCTATACCTCTTTGTGATAAATGCCGTGTGTGCTAGGACCAGTAACCTATGGAAGACTTCATGAGCTCATACCACTCTCCACCTCACTTTGTGGAAGCTGGTGTTTTTAGAGTGTGATAAACTTCAGGTGAATGGATGCATTCAGCTGCACCACGCTCTAGAGTGGGCTACACAGCAGTCATATTGAGTCCTTGCTGGGAAGAGAAGAAATCCAGAAGAGGGAGAAGGCTTGGGTTGGGGGAAGAATCATAAAATACTTAGAGGATATAAGAAGGTAAGAATTATGGGGAACTGGAAAACAGAGCCAGAGGAAGAATGAGCACAGAGCAAACTGGAAAGGACAAAGTACAAAGGCACGTGGGTTTTGCCATCTAAATGTTCTCTGGACGATCTCCCATGGCCTCATTTCTGGGAGAAAACTCTTCCTCCACCCCCTTGTAAGGTTTCATTCTTGAAGGAAAGCAGCAACACAACTTCATCAGTGAATTTCCCCATTGGAATTGGTTCATCCTTTAATGCCTCTGGGAAATCCCCAGCTGGGGAATGTCCTGCTCTCTGCTGAGAGACAGCAGGAAAGTAGGTTGTCCTCTGTTTTCTCGTTGGTACAGCACTTCTAAGTGTGGCTGATTGTTGAGTGAAGACACAGGACACTTCTGGTGTGTATGTATGCTTTGTTCACTGTGGGTGTTGTCAGGAGTGTCCTGAAAAGAAGAAGGGCATGCCCAATGGCTCTTTGCTTCCTCTTTGACTAGCCTTATGATCATAGGGAGACACTAGGCCATTGGAAGATGAGGAGAACAATGTGTCTATGTTGTGTTCACTTCTATTCCTATTTAGTCCTAGAGGGAAATCAGCAAGGGTAGAGAATGGGACCGTTACTGGACAAAGCTGCTGAGCCTGTGTTGTGCAGCAATTCCTGTGTATAACTTGCCGTTACATTAAGCAATAGGATGCCATGTTCTGGTTATACCTTTTTGATGCAATGAATCTATAATATTTTACCTCAAAACTCAATATATTACGTTTCTTCCTCTTTTGGAGTATCTGGCATGAGAGGGATCACTTCTTCATAAGGATTTGTGAACCTCTTCCAGTTTTCATTGACCAGGGGTACATCATCACCTCTGTGACTGTCAGCCCATAGTTGGGATTGACTTTTAGTAAGAGGCTAAGCTGCCTCTTCTGACACCCCACAGTGAGCAGGGTACACACCTGCTACAACCTGTCTTCTGAACTGTTGTATGACAACAGAGTCAAATACAACAGTGAAATATAAGCCTACTCCTAAGATCCATATGTTGGTTTTTTTTTTTTTTTGCACCATCATAAAGTTGTCCTAGGAAGAGATCAGGTGCACCAATAGGGTAAGCACCATGCTGCCAGTTGAGCATTTGCCCAGGTTTGTCTTGAGTTGAAGGCCAAAGTCGATGCTTTTGACTTTTCCGTTCTTCTCTAACAAAATATCATCTGGTTTCAGGTCACTGTGAACTTATACAGTGCCCATAGCCATAGATAAAGCCTGCTAATATTTGCCTAAATATTTCCTTGGCTCCTTCCTCCTCTCGGTGGAAAGACTTTCAGATGTATTTGTAAAGCTGTAAAATTTCAACCAGTTTCACGATAAGTTATTAGAATTGTCTCAGACTCAATTGGAGAAGCAAGATGATGTTGGGGTGGATGAAAATCTTCATTATATTTGCCATGGTCGTGTTTGGCTGGCACCATTGCTTCTTCTTTGCATGCACTTTGATAACCCCTGTAGCAGAACTTCCACTGTCCCAGCACCTGAACTATCCCAAGACCTCCACAGTCAAAGGACCAATATTGTGGTAGGGCGTCTGTGGTCAGGCAACTCCTCTGTCTCAGACCCTCCAAATTGCAAGACCTTTACGAGCACTGGAAGTCACTGTCCCTAAACTTCCACTGTTGGAGCACCTCAGCTGTAACAAGGACCTCTACTATTGTACAACCCCCTTGTCATAGCACGTCTATTGTTACAAAGTAGTCCACTGTCAAAGGACCTCCAGGGTCTCAGCCTCTCCACTGTTACAGGATCTCTACTGTCTTAGGACCACTGCTGTTGGAGGACCTCCTGTCTCTCAGCAACTTCAGTTTGTTGGAGCTCTCCTATCAGAGGACATTTACATTTGCTGTACTTCCAGTGTCACAGCTGTTATAAGAACCTCCATTCTCACAGGACCTCCAGTGCGTCAGTACCTCCACTGTCCAAGGACTTTTATATTGTAGGACCTCTACTGTCCTACAGAATGTCCACTGTCGCTAGATTTCCACTGTCACAACACCTCAACCATTACAAGAACTGCAATTTTGGCATGACCTCCAGTGTTCCAGCCCCTCCAGTGTCATAGGACCTCCACTATCACAGGACGTCCACTGTCTCACCAAGGCCAATTTAAAGGACCTCTACTATAACAGGATATCCGTGTAGCTGGACTTACACTGTTGCAGTACCTCAACTGTTGCAGGACCAACAAGGTTGCAGGACATAGACCCTCTCAGCAGCTAGGATTTGCAGGACCTCTACTGGCACAAAAATTCCACAGTTGCTGGAGCTCCACTGTCACTGCAAATGCACTGTCTCATGATATTCACTGTTGCTGGACCAGTAGTGTGGCAGCACCTCCATTTTTGCCAAGCCCCTCCACTGACGCAAGACTTCCACTTTTGTAGCACCTTCACTGTCCAAGCAAACCAACTCCTGCAGGATCTCCATTGTCTCAGGGCATTCACTAATGCCAGCTCTCCAATGTTGTAGGATATCCACTTTCACAACAGCTAGAATCTTGCAGGACCTCTACTGGCAAAGACAGTCCACTGCTGCTGGCTCTCTACGGTCAGTGCCAATGCACCGATTCATGACCTCCATTGTCACAGGACCTCCACTTTTGTAGGACCTTCACTGTCCAGGCAAACTGCAGGATCTCCAGTGTCTCAGGACATTTACTGGTGCAGAGCCTCCCTTTATTCCAGACTTCAACTATTCCAAGGTCATCTACACTGTCTTAGGACCTCCAATATTGCAGGACCTCAAATGTCCCAGGACCTCAGGTGACATAGCACCTCCATTGTCCCAACACCCTTACTGTCCCAGAACCTCAATTTTCCCATGACCTATTCAGTTGCATGACCTCCAAAGTTGGAAGAACTGCACGGTATGAGAGCCTCAACTGTTGCAGGACCTCCAATGTTGTAGGAACACAATATTCACTGGACCTACACTGTCCATCACCTTCACTTTCCTAGCACCTCCACTCTCACAGGACCTACACTGTTGCAGGAACTCCATTGTCTGAGCACCTGCATGTCTCAGGACCTCGAATGATCCAGAACCTCTAATGGTGCAGGACCTCCACTGTCACCAGACTTCCACTGTCTCAGGACATCCACTGTATCACCACCTAGACTTTTGCAGAACTTCTACTGGAACAGGATCTCCATTGTGGCTGGTCTTACATTGTCTAAGGCCTCCACTATCACAGACTTTCAGATGAATTTGTAAAGCTGTAGAACTTCAAAGAGCTCCATGAGAAGGTATAGACGTGTCTCAGACTCAGTTCCTTGGTGAAGCAATATGATGTTGGGGTGGATTAATATCTTCATTATATTTGCCATGGTCTGGTCTGGGTGGCATCCTTGCTGCTTCTTTCCATGCATTTTGATAACCGTTGTAGCAGTACATCCACTGTCCCAGAACCTGCACTACCCTAAGAACTCCCTTGTCACAGGACATCCACTGTGGTAGTACCTCGGCTGTCAGGAAACTCCACAGTCTCAGTACCTCCAAACTGCAAGATCTCTACTGGCACAGGAATTCTACTGTCCCTGAACATCCACTGTCACAGCACTTCAACTGTTTCAAGGACCTCTATTGTCGCAAGACCTCCTATATCACGGTTATAAGGACCTGCATTGTCAAAAGACCTCCATTGTCTCAGCCCTTCCACTTTCTCAGGACCTCCAAGCTGCAGGAACTCTACTAGCACAGGTTATCCATTGACACTGCTTTTCCACTGTTGCAGGACCTCAACTGTTATAAGGACCTCCACTGTGGCAGGACCTTCAGTGTCTCAGCACCTTCACGGTCTCAGCAACACCAATGTGCAAGACCTCTACTAGCACAGGATATGCACAGTATCTATACTTAGACTGTTGCAGTACCTTAACTGTTGCAGGACCTCCAATTTAGAACATGCACTCTTTTAGCAGCCAGACTTTTGCAGGACCTCTACTGGCACAATAATTCCTCTGTTGTTGGACCTCCACCGTCAGTTCAATGGCACTGACTCATGACATCCACTGTTGCAGGACCTCCAATGTTGAAGGATGTTCACTGTTCCAGGACATTCCCTGTCAAAGGACCTCTGTTGATGCAGGATCTCCACTTTCACTGTTCTAGCAAACCAACTATTGCAGAACCTACAGTGTTGGAACAACTGCGTTGTATCAGGACATTTACTGTTGCATGACCTGTAGTGTGGAAGCACCCCCATTTTTACCAGATCTCAGCTGTCCCAGGCCCATCTCCACTGACTGAGGACCTCCAATAATGCAGGACATCCAAAATTTCAGGACCTCAAATGTGCCAGGACCTCAACTGATGAAGGATCTCCAATATCGCAGCACCAAAACAGTCACAGGACCTCCATTGTCCCATCACCTTTACTGTCCCATCACCTCCACTCTCACATGACCTACAATGGTGCATAAACTCCAATGTCCGAGCAACTGCACTGTCTCAGGACCTCGATTGTTCCAGAACCTCCAGTGGGGCAGGACCTCCACTGTCACCAGATCTCCACTGTCTTAGAACATCCACTCTATCACCTACTCGACTTGTGTAGAACCTCTCCTGGCACAGCATCTCCATTGAGCCTGGTCTTACATTGTCTCAAAACTTCAACTCTCACGGGAATCCCACTGTAGCAGGACCTCCTCTGTCTAAAGACAACCCCTATTGCAGGACCTTTACTGTGCTAGGAACTCCACTGTTGCAGGACATTCATTCTTGCAGCACCTGCATTGTCTCAGGACCTCCACTGTACCAATCCCATCTCCAATGTCTCAGGACGCCCACTCTTTCAGGACCTCCACTGTTGCATGATCTTGAATGTAAAAGGACCTTCGCTATCTCAGTGCCTCCACTGTTGCACGAACTACAATGTCTCTCAGTGCCTCCACTGTTGCAGGACCTACAATGTCACGGGTGCTGTACTGTTTTATCAACACCACTATCACTTATTACAAGGCTTTGCTGGTTATTTATTTTGAAGCTTAATGGAGAATGATGTTACTTTTGACAAAATAAGAATTTGTTCCAAACCTCTTGTGATTAATTGCCATATGTGCAAGGATCAGTTGCCCCTAGAAGATTGCATGAATCCATAGCCCTCTAGACCTCACCTTGTGGGAACCGTTTCCTTTCGGTGGTGATACCGTCCCGGTAAAGGCATGGGGTCAACAGGACAACTCTGAAGTCTGGGGTACACATCAGTCATATTGAGTCCTTGTTTGGAAGAGGAGAAATCTAGAAGAGGGAGAAGAATTATGGTGGAGGAAGAATCATACAGTACTTAAAAAGTTAAGACAGAAACGATTTTGCAGAAATGGATACCAGAGACAGAGCTAACCAACACA
The DNA here is from genome assembly GCF_011064425.1 of Rattus rattus. Lineage (NCBI taxonomy): Eukaryota > Metazoa > Chordata > Mammalia > Rodentia > Muridae > Rattus > Rattus rattus. Next base: position 183,111,018 of record NC_046155.1, read on the forward strand.
GAGCAAACTGGGTAGAACAAAGCACAAAGGTACCTGTCTATGCCTGCCTGCTGCTTATTCTTTGGATGCTGTCTCCAGCCCTCATTTCTCAGGAGCGATACTGTCCTGTCCCAGGAGAGTTTTCTTGCTTGATAGAGCACAGGAACACTGCTTCATTTGGATATTCCTAATTTCTTGGACCATTCATTGAATCCTCTTAGCCAGCCACTGATGGAAACAGACTCGCCCTCTCCTCATGCACAGAGAGATAATAGGTTGTCCTCTGTGTTCTCAATGATGCTTCTGTTCGGCCTGAGGCTGCTTGTTGAATGAAGGAAGAAGACACTCTGGCATGTATGTTTTGTCCAGGTCATCTGTAGTGGCCTGAGAAGAAAGTCAGTCCCAGTGGTTCTTCTGAAAGCTCTATGACTAGAATATGGACAAAGGCATAAATGAGGCCATGGGGTTGACAAGTCCAATGTGTCAATGGTGGGTTGGTTTCCACTCCTCTGCAGTCCAGTCCTAGAGGGACAGCAGCATAATCATTAAGGGTAGGGAATAGAGCCATTACTAGACTCACTGTCTGAGCCTGGGTTTGAAGCCAGGCATCAGAATAGCCTGTCCTTCCAGTAAGCAGTTGGATGCCATGATCCACTTAGACTTTCTTTGATGTAAAGAATCTTTATGTCTTGTGTTTTGAATGGAACATGTTGCACTACTTCCAAAATTCCAGGGTGTGGCCTGAGAGGTATCATTTCTTCATGGGGGTTTGGGAAACGCTCCCAATCTTCTTTGAAGCAGGGGTGCATTATCATGTCTATGACTGATATTTCTGGGTTTGACTGTTATTAAAGGCTAAGCAGGTCATCTAGCTCTCTTGACACCCCACAGTGGTCAAGATGCACACCTGCCACAACCTGTCTTTTCAGCTCTTATATGAAAACAGAGGTAACTTTTTCAGCTACCATAAAATGTAAGACTCTAACATTCATATGTGGTTCTTTGGAACATTATAAGTATAACCCAGGAAGAGGTCAGGGGCATCAAAAGTGTTAGCACCGTAGTACAGGTTCAGCATTTGCTCTGGTTTGTCTTGGGTACTAAGGCCAATGTCGATGATTTTGACTTTATTGTTCTTATCCAACATTTTATTTGTTTTGAAGTCCTGTATTTATTCTGTGCCCCTGACAGTAGATCCAGGCTGCTAATATCTGTATAAGTATTTCCCATGCCTTGTCTTTCTCTATGTAGCCATACTTTCAGATACATTCATGAAGACATTGAACCTCACCCAGCTCCATGACAAGGTATCTACTTGTTTTCGTCTCAATTATTGAAGATGATGTTGGAGTGGTTAACCACAATTGTCATCATTGCCATGGTCATTATTGGATGGCATAAGTGCTTCTTCCTCACAAGGACTTGGAGGCCACTGTAGCAGGACATCCACTGTCTTAGCACCTGCTTTTTGCCCACACCTCCACTGTACTGACTGTCCAAGCCTATGTTGTGTTGTGTTGCCCCTGAACTTCCTGCCTTTGCAGAAGGAAGTAGGATGCCATGGTCTGGTATTAATTTTGTTCAGTTGAAGTGTCCTTAGTGTCCAGCACTTGGAATCCTATATATTCCATTGCTCTTATACTTACAGGGTCTGGCCTGAGGGGGATCAGTTGCTCATAGGGATTTGGGAACCGCTTCTAGCCTTGGTTGAACTAGGGTTGCATCATGACCACAGTGACTTTTGGCCTATATCTAGGGTTGACTGTCATTAGAAACAAACTGAAAGACCCAAAAAAAAAAGAAAAAAAGCAACATGATATATTTCATGAAAATTAGATGACACTTTCCTAGACAGAAAGCATTTGAACAGATAAAATTAAACAACCCCTTCATGAAGAAAAAGTCCTGGTCTCCCAACCAAAAAAAGAATCAGTGTGAATTCAGAATTCAGAAGCATACCTACATGAAATAAAAAGCCATATTATACAACAAACCAGTACCTAAACATTAAACCCAAGAAAAGAGTGGATCAGACCAAACTTGAAAACAAAAATCCAATAAAACTGGAAACCAAATCAGGGACTTCCACCACAAAGGCATGCCCAGAAAACTCTCTCTCTAAACAAACTACTTCATTTCAATATAATTTCTTGAAATTCTAAAGTCCAGAACAATCAGACAAAAAAAACAGGAGATCAAGGACAACTTGATTCAGGGGAAAAGGGAAATGTCAAAATCAGACAGAGATCGAGATTGAAAAGGAGGATGTTACTATTTGCTGATGATATAATAATATATTTAAGTGATCCCAAAAGTTCCACCAGAGAACTACTAAAGCTGATAAACACCTTCAGCAAAGTGGTTGGGTATAAAATTAACTCAAATAAATCAGTAGCCTTCCTCTACACAAAAGAGAATCAAGCTGAGAAAGAAATTAGGGAAACGACACCCTTCATAATAGACCCAAACAATATAAAGTACCTTGGTGTGACTTTAACTAAGCAAGTAAAAGAGCTGTATGTTAAGAACTTCAAGCCTCTGAAGAAAGAAATTGAATAAGATCTCAGAAGATGGAAAGATCTCCCATGCTCATGGATTGGCAGGATTAATATAGTAAAATGGTCATTTTACCAAAAAAGTGATCTACAGTCAATGCAATCCCCATCAAAATACCAATCCAATTCTTCAAAGTTAGACAGAACAATTGCAAATTCATCTGGAATAACAAAAAACCCAGGATAGCTAAAACTATCCTCAACAATAAAAAAGGACTTCAGGGGAATCACTGTCCCTGAACTCAAGCAGTATTACAGAGCAATAGTGATAAAAAACTGTATGGTATTGGTACAGAGACAGGCAGATAGACCAGTAGAATGAAACTGAAGACCCAGAAATGAACCCACACACCTATGGGCACTTGATTTTTGACAAAGGAGCCAAAACCATCAAATGGAAAAAAGATAGCATTTTCAGCAAATGGTGCTGGTTCAACTGGAGGTCAACATGTAGAAGAATGCAGATCGATCCATGCTTATCACCCTGTACAAAGCTTAAGTCCAAGTGGATCAAGGACCTCCACATCAAACCAGATACACTCAAACTAATAGAAGAAAAACTAGGGAAGCATCTGGAACACATGGGCACTGGAAAAAATTTCCTGAACAAAACACCAATGGCTTATGCTCTAAGATCAAGAATCGACAAATGGGATCTCATAAAACTGCAAAGCTTCTGTAAGGCAAAGGACACTGTGGTTAGGACAAAATGGCAACCAACAGATTGGGAAAAGATCTTTACCAATCCTACAACAGATAGAGGCATTATATCCAAAATATACAAAGAACTCAAGAAGTTAGACCGCAGGGAGGACAAATAACCCTATTAAAAAATGGGGTTCAGAGCTAAACAAAGAATTCACAGCTGAGGAATGCCGAATGGCTGAAACACCTAAAAAATGTTCAACATCTTTAGTCATAAGGAAATTCAAATCAAAACAACCCTGAGATTTCACCTCACACCAGTGAGAATGGCTAAGATCAAAAACTCAGGTGACAGCAGATGCTGGAGAGGATGTGGAGAAAGAGGAACACTCCTCCATTGTTGGTGGGGTTGCAGACGGATACAACAATTCTGTAAATCAGTCTGGAGGTTCCTCAGAAAATCGGACATTGAGCTACCTGAGGACCCAGCTATACCTCTCTTGGGCATATACCCAAAGGATGCCCCAACATATAACAAAGACACATGCTCCACTATATTCATAGCAGGCTTATTTATAATAGCCAGAAGCTGGAATGAACCCAGATGCCCTTCAACAGAGGAATGGATACAGAAAATGTGGTACATCTACACCTTGGAATATTACTCAGCTATCAAAATTAATGCCTTTATGATATTCATAGGCAAATGGATGGAACTGGAAAATATCATCCTGAGTGAGGTTACCCAATCACAGAAAAACACATGGTATGCACTCATTGATAAGTGCTATTAGCCCCAAATGCTTTGAATTACCCTAGATGCCACAGAACACATGAAACTCAAGAAGGATGACCAAAATGTGAATGCTTCACTCCTTCTTTAAAAGGGGAACAAGAATACCCTTGGGAGGGGATAGGGAGGCAAAGTTTAGAACAGAGTCAGAAGGAACACCCATTCAGAGCCAGCCCCACATGTGGCCCATACATATACAGCCACCCAATTAGATAAGATGGATGAAGCAAAGAAGTGCAGACCGACAGGACCCGGATGTAGATCTCTCCTGAGAGACACAGCCAGAATACAGCAAATACATAGGCTAATACCATCATTAAACCACTGAACTGAGAGCGGGACCCCTGTTGAAGGGATCTCAGAAAAGGAACTGAAAAGAGCTTGAAGGGTTGAGACCCCATATGAACAACAATGCCAATCCAACCAGAACTTCCAGGGACTAAAGCCACTACCCAAAAGACTATACATGGACTGACCCGGGGCTCCAACAACGAGGGTGGAATTAAATATCCTGGAAAGGGCCCAGGTGGAAGGGGAGGCCCTTGGCCCTGCCAAGACTGAACCTGCAGTGAGGGGGATTGTGGGGGGGAGGGAAGTAATGGGGGGAGGTTGGGGAGGGGAGCACCCATATAGAAGGGGAGGAGGAGAGGTTAGGGGGATGTTGGCCTGGTAACCAGGAAGGGGAATAACAATCAAAATGTAAATAAGAAATACTCAAGTTAATAAAGATGGAAAAATCATATGATAAAAATACATTTCTATGTTAGGAATTGTGGCAAGTATATTTAAAAAAAAAGAATAGAAGGGACTACTAGAAAAAATTATGCTGGTTAACTGGAACTTTGAAATTGGCAGTTATTAAGAAGGGACCAACATCACTGTGGTGAAATCTTGGAAGTATTTTCTTAGAGAATAAGAATGCTAGAGATAGCCAAGGTAGCACCTACTGGCTAAAGCTGTACTTGGTAATGTGTGAAAATTGACCTGAGTGATCCTGGCTTTTCAGGTATGTAGGGTCTGGAGAGCAGCTGAGGTGGCACCATGAGGCCATTGAAGACCATTGGTGAAGATGAAGCCTCAAGCTGTAGTTGAGGACCCAAGATTAAAGGGTCAGGCAAAGAAGCTGAGGCAAGACCTATATGAAGGAACCTCTGAGAGACTATTGGTGAAGCCTACTTGCAGCAGAAAATGCTATATTTGAGATGTCATTACCATGGCATGATCACTGAGAATACCAGTGGTGGAGTGGGAAAACCAGTTCCTAGAAATTTAGAGGATCCATAAGGCAGAGTTAAGTGACATAAGCCCTTTGGAGGAGACAAGAAGATCATGTATGGATCCAAGACATTTGATTAAGAAGCTGTGAAGTTGAAGTTGACTTGGAGACTCTAAGGTGTTAAAAGAAGCCAGAACTGTGGGATACTTACCCAAGGAAAGTTGCTAACATGTGAGTGGTCTCAGCAGAGGATAAAAGTTTTATATTCAACAAAGATGAAAAGGGGTTTTCCTTTGGTTTGCTGTCTTTCTTTGTGGATTGCAGTTCAGAGATTAGATGAAACTCAGAAGGGTCTTTGAACTTTAGAGTTTTAACATTTTTGAGACTACTATAGAATATGGGAACTGTGGAAGACAGACAAGATATTTTATTATAATGCAATGGCCTGGTATGTCCCAGTAGAAAACACTTAGGTTTGAACATGACTAGGGAGCCACGGAGTGGAATGTGATGATTTGTATGTGCTTAGCCCAAGGAGTGGTACTAAGAGGTGTGACCTTGTTGGTGTAGGTGTGTCACTGGTTATGGGCTTTAAGACCTATATGAAGGCAGTCATCTCTGTTACCTTCAGAACAAGATGCTTAGAACTCTCAGCTACTTGACACAATTCTTGCCTAGATAACATATACCCACCTTGTCAAATGGACTTTAAATAGTAGATGTGGTCATGGTGCCTGTTCACTAGTTAAAACCTAACTAAAAAGGAGGGAATATGAGTCAAAACATATTACAAAATTGATGAACAGCTAAAAATTGAGAGAACCTGTTTTGAAAAATGAGTTTGAGATAATCATTAATATAAAGATGCAAAAATTCTGAGTATTAAAAGTTATCCTAAATATAACTGGAGAACCTACATTAATACTTTATCAATATGTGCTAAATGGTACCATCAAATAAAACACACTGTGAACTACACTGAAAACATTTATTTTTTTTCTCCCAGAGTCAATTTGGCAGTGAACTACAGTTATAAATCATGTATGATATTTAATGGCTATGGAGGGCCATTTCAATGAGATACTTCAAGAAATTATGACATTTAAATTCCTAAACAAAGTGAACATATTTATTTCTGATTTGAATTTAGACAATTTCGATTGGTAGATTATTAGGAGGTCCTGTGGAGAAAATGAGAAAGATTTCAGTAAATCCTGCATTTACCTGTCTAATTAGAAATTTCATTGTCTGCACAAGGAGTTCAATTGTAACAGCAGATGGCCTTGCCCTCCACAGTTATTTTTCTGAATCCAGATATAACTGCACATAAACTGAGGGATCTGAGAAAAATTAAAGAAATGTTATCTAAATCTTAGTGTTTTATCAAAAATCATCATAAATAGAATTTTTGAATGTATTACAATCAATTCCCAGGTATTCGTAAATAAGAGAGGATTATTTAGAAAGATTTATACCTGGGAAAACAAAATGTGCTTATAGAGTTATTGATAATTATTATGGAGTAAGGAGAATATGTAGCCAAATGAGAATGGGGAAGTTTGAAAAAATAGGTGATAAGGAATATAATATAAAAGACAAATCCTGAGTGATACAATCTTTCTACTTTCTGACTAATGCATTGATCACATTTACTTCCATCATGACTGAGGATCTGTTCTGTCAATTTGATAGGATTTAGATTGGACATAGAAACAGATATGCATATTTCTAGGAAAGATATATAGATAAATTTAACTAAGTTGAAAAGGGACACTTAAATTTTGATGATGTCTCAGAATGAATATATAGAAGATAGAAGAAAGCAGCATTATTGATGCCTTTATATATATAAACCTCATATTTTGGAAATTACGTATTTCTAAATATAATGCACAGACCGTGAAATTAAGTATAGATTTATAGGAGATAAATATATGCAAGCCAGTAGATTCTCCATATGCACTCAATATAGGTCTCCTTATCTAGAGGCTGAAAAAGCTAGCCCAATTGTTCATGGGATAGACATTTTTTAAGCAAGATTGACAATGGACAAAAATTTTTTCAATGTGGTTGGAATCGAAACATTTTAATTTTCTCCTCAGTTCTACATTTCTCATTGTAAATATGGATGTATAGAAACATTATCATTCTGGTTCTTGAGACTGTTTTCATGACTAACCCTTGGTAGGGTTCTATCTGTAATTGAATTTCATATTTTTGGATCATAAATAAAAATATACCATTTTTCCATGACTCACCTTTGGAAATGTTCTTTGATCCTGCAATAAAAAGTAAATTTTATATTGTTTCATGTTATTAATCTGAAATGAAAAGTTTTTCTAAAACACATTGACCCAAGACACATGTGAGAGCTGGAAATATCCTCTTCCAATGTGTTCCTAATATTTGACAGGCAGACACAAAATAATATTCATATGAATGAATACTGTGGGTTTTATTAAACACTAAATATTGCCACTAATCTGAAACAAAGAATGAGAACATACAATACTCTAGTACTACCATTGTGGTATTTTGTATTGGTAATCAAAGAGTAAGGGATCTTAAGACAGAAAACAAGTGTCATTTCTTCAGAAATTAAAATTTTATTAACACAAGCTAAAAGTATTGATTTAATATATGACTCACCTCTGAAAATCTTTCTGCCCATTGTATCATAGGCTCAGATAAAGACAACTGTTGGCCCTCAGGAGCGTTTCCTGAAAAGGATCCTATTTTCATTTTACGTCCAAGACCCTTTGGTAAATTCCAAAGGTTAAGAATGTCATATTCTGCATTTAATTACTTTCTCCCACCTAAACTCATGTTGTCTCTCTCATCAATGTCCTTTAGGAGAATGTTTAGCTAAAAGAGATTCATAAATTTATATTAAACTTTGTCCAGAAGACTGAAATGAACATATAGTTTTGAATGTGTCTTATTTATCTTAAAGTATGATGCAAAGTCAAAATTAATGAAGCGTCTAATAATGTTAAAAATGAATGATTGTGTGGGATACCACAACTAGCCAGACCTGCTTTGCTTCCTGATTATCTACAAAGATCAACTCTCTAAAATGAACTTGCTGATTTCTAAAGGATAAAAAAAGTGAATTGTTTAGGTATACAATCATTCTAATTGTTTCCATTACATATCTTCTCATTTATTGCTGTTATAAGAAATTTACAGAAAAAATACTGATTTTTAATTGCAACTTTTAATATGAGAATATTGTATATCTAGCTATTGATGACATGACATTTGTTTTGACTAATACCATATCCTCCTGTACTCTTTCATTCCATTTATCACAAACACACACTGGAAACTGTCTTGACCTTGAAATGAGTTTCAAATACAAACATTCCTAAGATTATGGACAATATGAATATAATTTTATAATACCCAACTTTCTGTAATTGCAAATCTCACATATAAAGGTGCTGATGACACAATATAGTAGAGTGGCTATTACCTGCCAGGGGAAGAAGGTCATCACTTCCCCATTTTCATGTGGCTGTATTTGTACTTGTTGAAGACTCATCTGATGGAGACTGTGAGCCACAGCATACACAGTATTGTAGATGTTGTTGCTTTCTCCACTGATTGCTGTGTCCAATATATGACGAGGTAATACATCCAGAGACGCATTGGATTGACAGTTAGCCAGTAGTTGACAGTCAATATCAGAAAATGAGCACTTGAAGAACAAATGCCATAACTTAGGAAGGTAAGTATCTTCTGGATATTTGTAAGGATTAACTGTTTGAATAAACTTAGTAAGTTCAAAACTCTCTTTATAATGGTGTGTAAAAATAAGGCTACCATGAATTGAGTCAAGCATGAAATAATCAGCATAATCAGTAATATGAGGTTCAGTGTTCATGACCCAGACTTTCCATGTTAACAGTCTTTGCCCAATATTTCGCATTATACCTATGATGGAATCAATGTCACTATAAATAATTATGACATTTGTCTCATCCAATTTTCCCAGAATTTGTTAAAACATCTAGTCCACATGACTGGGATTATTTTCACAAAAGCTATGCAGACTCCTTTTTTCTCCATATCTTCTCTGAACTCTGATAATATTTTGTTCCGTTTGTGGTCATCTGGAAGGATGAGACCAACCCAGGACCACCTAAAATGAGTCATCAGAGATACAATGCAAAGGGAAAAGAGATGTGTACTTTGGGGCATCTGATACAGAGAAGAATATTGACCACAGTCACTCAAGATGGGATCATAATGTCCAAAAGAAAGCTGAACCAAGTAAGAGGAAGAATATTAACAAGGAGCAAAATTTCATTCCTGAAGCAACAAATGACAATGGGGGGAAAGGTAGTTTTATCTCAATTTTAAAGAATAATTACATTTATATAAGTTACAGAATTTCCTGCCCAGCCTGTGAGTTTCAAAGAACCGGAATTTAAGAGAAATCTTGATTCATATTAAAGTGTTTTGGTACTTCTTTGATGTTGAATAATTTGAAAGCTCTTCTTGTAGTTTTAAAAACACCTACAATATGAATAAAGAGACCTTATTCTCAGGTCAACATTCCAAATTCTCTTACCTGAGGAAATTTAAAGAGTTGAAGTAATGTTCCAGTTTGGGCAGATGTTGTCCCTGTGAGTGCAGCAGTAAAAATTCTTTTGTTACAATTATAATTTGGTAAAATCTTTTTCTGTCCTTGACTTGTGATCCAAATACAAACATTCATAAGTGTTTCCTTCTCAGTGAATCTGACATTGTAGAAATCAAATCCAAGAGATATATTAGGTAAAAGATTGGGGTTCCCATTTATCTCCTCAATGGCCAATACCAAAGCCAGAATATACTGGTAGTTCTTAAAATTATACCTGTATAAATGACAAAATAACACCAAACACAAAAGGAATGCAACATGGAACACATATCAAGTATAGTAAATTTTATAATACATCTTTGTTTCCATAAATTTTGCAGTTTAACTTTTTCACTGTGTATAGGTGGAACTACATTTTGTAAATATGTTAATATTTGGCAAGATCATTTAATATCACTACATATTATTTATAGTTCCTCAAAACAGACTTGATTTATAATCTATTAGATTATACTATGAAGGTCAGTCTACCTACTATGAATCACTTTTTCACAAAATTACATATCTTCTATTATGTTAATTTATAATATATTATCAAACCAATCAGATTTTAGAAACAATATGCTTACTAAATAATATTACAAATGAAATACATTTCTTATGGGTAACAGTTACCATAACTCTGATATTATTTTTCTAAGTATGGCATCTGAAAGTGCTAGTGGATAATAAATGAGCTTAGAACTTAGTCCATATAATCACTGGATTATAGGCATGTACTCACATTCTTTTTTAAAATATTACCTCAGGTCATCACTCTTTTATTTTGAATGCTTTTTAATGAAAAGCAGAAAAATACTGAGTAAAAAAATAATATTATTCAACGGAAAAGAATTGGTAAGAATATTTAATTTGGGGAATAGAATAGCTAACATTTTTTCATTGATAAATACTGTGTATTCAAATAAACACACACATATAAATATATATATATATGAAGATATAAATGATTTTTGACAATTCCCTATGCATGAGTCAATAGAATAACTTTTATGTATTGCATTCTAAAGACAGCAAAGGAGCTCAATATAATCAATATAAGACAATATAGGTCAAACTTTATCATTCTATATTGAATCTGATTTTGAGAGAAAGTGGAATAAAATAAATATATTTTGAAATGACGCCTATTTTTATTATTTTTCTCGACATTGTGACTTAAGTACATCATTTCTCCTTTCTTTTAGTCTATGTAAAACCTTATGAACCTCCCTTTATCTTTCTTAATTCATGGACTATTCCTTATTAATAGCCAAGAATGACATAAACTTATACACATGCAAACACACATGCGCGTGCGCTTACAAACGCATGCGCGCACACACACACACACACACACACACACACACACACACACTCTAACTAGGGTATTCTTTGAAGTAGTCTTCTGAAGATGTAATATTCTTACAAGGGAAAGATTACACAAAATGTTATGCACCACCAAATGAAGTCCATATAGCAGTAAAATTACACAGGCTGAATAGGTTTTTAAAGACTGAAAAGAATCTCCTTAGAGTTTTCAGAAAAATACCAACTGATACTGAGCTTTCAAATTGAATACCTGCCTAGTGAAAAATAAAAGTGATAATGATGTTTGCTAATCAGGCTAGGAGCAAAGATACATGATGGAGAACAGCCATATGATAGGAAAGCTAGATTTAAATAACTTAAATAACTGCTACTCTCAGCATCACGAAGAACTCTTAGGTTCTGCAAAACATCCAAAGAAAGAACCAGAGAAAAGGAAAGAGAAGTTAATACTAAGGATTATGGGCACACCCAAGAAAACAAGCAATAGAATGAGAAAAATATTGTTCTCTGATTCTTTTGTTAAAATTTCTTACCTCAGAGTGATTTTTAATCTTGTTTCTCAGATATTGGATCAAAATTATGATTAATATACATAAAGTACCTACATGTTTTTAGATGCTATTCAAATTACTGGGGTTTGAGCCATGTGAAAATATTAAGAAAGTGGGAACCTAGTTCAACATTAAAATATAAGATTGAATGTACTCAAAAAATGCAATTCTGATGAATCAGAAATGAAATTCATAGAAATATGATAGTTACAACAAAATACCATGCAAATCACTTGGAAACAACAAACATCTATGAAATGACTGCATGAATTTTTTATGGCATAAAATTTTTTGAGCATCTTAGAAAATATTCTCTATTTACTTATGTAATTGCAGTGAAACAAAGTAAAACATTACATTATTTAATTTTATATTATTTGAGAATGGAATTAATTTTATAGAAAATCAGTCTATACATGTCTGAACTATTACTGAATGTGAATATTTTAATTGGATCCATACATTTATCTCTATAAGATGAATTTCTAATCCTTACCATGCTGAAAAATAAGAGACATCTGTTCTTACTTCAGTGAGATTTTCTAAACGTCCTTAGGGCAGAGAGTTTGCTATACATTTTATGAGCTCACTGTGTTGGTATTTCTGGTTTTGCTCAAAAATATCTGTCCATATTATATTTTTACTTACAAAACACACTGATAAAAAGCTAACGAACAAGACCTGAATGCCAAAGGAAAGCCTAAACTGAGAATGAATGAGGGGAAGTGGAAGCAACAGGAAAAACACCAAGAAAAGGGTTTTCTAATTAACATAAATAAAAGGAAGGCCATGAATGATATTTGGAGCACTCATGATACAGTCTATCTCTATGAACTGAAAAATTATACTGCTGAAATTCAAAGAGGATATCAATGTTAAAGCCAATTCAGAACCAAAATATAGCTAAGTTTAGCACCACATTCACTCAAAATATATGTAAAATTGGCAATGCAATGTTTTATAGATTTTTCATTTTTAAAAGAAATATAATCTTCATTTGGATTAGTTATAATCTATTTATCTATGGAATATTTATAACTAAAAATTTCTGTATTTAAAATGATAAATGTTTGTATATTATCAGGGAATAAATATTGAAAACCTCTAGCTGTAATCTAACTTTTTGTAATTTGAGCAATGGTTATAAAATGTCAAATATGAATAAAATATACCATAACATAAAATATTTTAAAACAACTTTCCAGATAATAATTTTATTTATTATGAAAAATTGATGATGATGGTATATAAGTACTACTAAGAGATATGTTCTTGTGATATGTCAACTTTATAAAGCTAGAAATAGAATAAATGAATACATGGTTGATTAAAAACATTTGTACATATAAGTTTACACCCATATTTTAATTGATGTGAGGGAAAATAATTTACTCTCATAAAAATATAGAGGACATCTTCAGTTCTATCTGGAATCATATTAGAAAGATTAATGAAGTGACTGAATGTATTGTCTAAAATATTGGCTTAACAACTGTAGGATCCTCATACTAGATTAGAAGGCCTAAGTGATCTTAATATACTCATTATAGGATGAGAAAATTTGTCCTTACAGTTTTTCTTTCACCTGAAAATGTGAGATGTATCAAAGTGTGTCCACACACAAAGATGTTCATATTATAGTAAATTTGAGAAGACTATACTATTAATGTGACAATTAAGAAAGCCAATTTCTTCTTAAAATTTTTCTATGTTCAACAAGAAACTCTACACAATAAATACTCACTTCTTACACTTCCTATATGATAGATTAAAAGAAAGAAACATTAAGAGAAAGAATCATTTAGAAAAGGTTACTTTTAAAAACTAACATATCAGAATATAATGACAGCTCACTTATTCTTTTGTAAATGTAATAGTCTCAAGGAGAATATTTATGCTTGCAAACATATAATGAATAAGAATCACAGAGAAAGATAGGAATTTATCCCTTTAAAATGCATAGAAAAGTTTCAAACAAATAGGTAAAGAATTTAGTAGGAATGACAAAAGAATGTTTTCAGCTTCCAGAGACTAAACCACTACCGAAAGACTATACATGGACTGATTCCAACTCCATATGTAGCAGGGCATGGCCCTGTTGATCACCAATGGAAGGAGATGCCCTTGGGCCTGCCAAGGTTGGTCCCCAGTATAAGGGAATGCCAGGGGGCTTTAAGGGGTGGTGGACAGGGAGGGGAACACCGTTATAGAAGAAAAGCAAGGGGAGGGAATAAGGGACTTGTGGACAGGAAACCAGGAAAGGGAATAACATTTGAAATGTAAATAAAGAAATATCCTATTTTAAAAAAAGAATGTTTTCAGCTTTGCAGTATGTAGGCCTATTAGTGATCAATTCTATAGGAAGATTATACTTAGTGAATGAAGTGTATGAGATAATATTGTTAACTATTTATAAAATATTTCAATAAATTACTGTCATAAATTTTTTCTGACAAGTTAAATATTTGTGACAAGGAAAGTACTTTTACTTTTAATGAACAAGCCAGACACTAATACTCACAGCACAGAAACAGAAATAAAGAAATAGTCTTTGCGGTGAATGACTTGATACTGCACAATATAATGGAAGAACATGTCAATGCATTTTCATGCCTGAAATTGCTGAGTGTAAAGGACACAGGAATAGTGAAGCTATAAGAAGCATTAATTATGATGAAATAGAAGGGTTAGAGTTTGGCTCAGTGGTGGCGCGCACCTAGGAAGCACAAGGCCCCTGGGGTTAGGTCCCCAGCTCGAAAAAAAAAAAAAAAATAGGAGACAAAAACTGAAATTTCCTATCTGTTAAGCATTTGAGAAAATTGTGTTTTGTTTCTTAGATAATTTATGATTCGCCAAAATAAATGGAGATAAATAAATACTGAATATCAATCATTTTACCTAAAAATCAAATTTTCCATAATCATATTTGTTGTTTTATATTTTCAAAATTAATCCCTCAGAATAACATAGTGTTCAGTATGCATTCATATAGAAACTTCCCTTCTCCTCCACTATGTTTGATAGAATTCTTAATATTTCACTATGATTTTACCAAACACATAATATTGTCACACTGAGTGTAATTTACCTTCATACTGGTATTTCTTTTGGTTATTGTTTTACTTGTTAACTCCCAAAAGTTTTTGTTATGCTTTTCAGGGAATTTCTAAGTCTTAATGTTCTATCTCAGTGCCCCACTTTCTGTATAAATACAGACATAAGATGGTCTTCATGGAATTGGAAGGTTTGGTTGAGATAAATACATCTTATCTCCTTTTTTGGGAAACATACAGGAGTACTTCTGTTTAATTTGTAAAGACCTGTCTGACACTATCTATCTATCTGGAATATTTCATACAAGATAAAACAGCCAAAAGTTGACCCACTCATAGTCATGATGTCTGGGTAAATACAGCCATAAAATTGAAAATACTGCAAAAAAGCATAAACTGGTAAACACTGGGAACTGGAGAAAAACATTATATTCGCAAACACTTATAAGAAAACGTGAGATAGATGAAATGTGTGTGCAGCACAAAGGTATTCACAGCTTCTAATTGTGATACAGTATTTGAAATTAGCTGCATGTAGCAAAAACACAGTCTCTTCAATCAAGCAGTATAACAAACATTCAGGACTTACAGCCTCTAGTGAAATAATCACAAGAACACACCCGGAATATGAGCAACAAGGTCAGGATGCAATTAATTTATCCTCTTTTCAGACCATAATATTGAAAATTATTCTGACATTGTGGTATAACAGCAATTGCAAAGAAGAAGTTTACCTTATTTATCAAATGATGAAACTAAAATGAAAAAACGCCGTTAACATTTATTTCCACCTGAGAGAGGAAAAGAGACAAAAATGATAATAACTTTAAAAAATAGATTTTAGAATATTTATGAATTGTTACATTAAAAGTAAATCAACATATTAGTACATTTTGATACCACACCCATTAATTTATAAGAATTCTAAACATAAAAAATAAATAATTGTACTTACTGTAAATAATTGTCCATATATTGGTATGGTAGAGTTTTATGTGGAACTTTGTTTAGAGAATAGTAAGTATGAATAGGAAAAAATGCACCTATCACAACATCTCCTTCATAGTGAAATTCTTCAGGAGTTTTGTAAAAGCACAGACTGATATCCACAGTGACAAAGGAAGAGACAAATTTGGGAATCTGTAAGAACCAGGAAACAAAGATCCAGTAAAATATATTATTGATACATTGGTTCACTTGATGCAGACCTGGCACTGCCTAATACACATATGCTGAGGTCATGTTTTGTGACTATGATTGTTTTTAACTTTGTCCATTAGTGAGGCTGTCACACTAATCATTCCAAAATTTTTCTGTTGCCTCCTTCCCTTCTATTGGGAATTTTTAAACTATTTTTGGGGGCTCTACACCTGAGGCCCTCTATTTAAATAAAAAATCTAGAATATAAATTTGCTTGTATTTACTAGCCAAAGGCACTATGGTTTCAGCCAATGTCACAAATATCCAGAGATCAGAGTTGACATCCTCTTGGGATGCATTGGCTAAAAATATGAAGCAAGAAACTTTTTACATGAAAACAATATTGGCTGCTCACCACATGTTATATCAGAATAGCCCAATTACATGAAAAAGAAAGGACCAAAATGAAAACATTGCAGGTATATCCACTCAAGATTAACATATTCCAAGGTTTTTGAGAGGTCTTATTTGTGGCTTAACAGTAAAGCCTCAGAGAAAACTGTATAATATTGTTGATATTTTTGCTAGGGCAGTTTCTCAGCTAACATTCTGGTCCTGACTCACTTGCCACTGTATTTCTACCAAATGGTTCTCATTCGGCTTACCTTACTGCTCTGTTGCTCTTCTCCCATGATTCATCATCTGTATTCTGCATTACTGCATTCCTACTGTATTTCTGCATTCCTATCTTCTTTCTGCATTCTGTGACATTTAGAAGACATCTTTTTTGGCCCAATTGATAAGATATAATTCCCCACCTAAACATACAAAGTCCAGTACCATCCATCCCTTAAAAACATTAATAACAACCTGTAAATACACAGAGCAGAATCTTAATGTCACCTGACATGGCTTCTCCCTTTTTTACACACACACACACACACACACACACACACACACACACACACACACACACTCAAAGTAAAAACAAAACAAGCAGGAACAATAACAACAAAAGGTAGTGTGAGAGTAGCATTGCCCAGTAATATTGCCTTTTGGAGTATTCCACAGAAGTTTTCATTTTAACATTTTAACATGGTAATCTCAGAAAATTATGTCTTTTTGTGTGTGTGTGTGTGGCAGACAAGGAAGTCACAAACATTTATATAAAGAAAGCAGTAATTGTGTTAAAGAAATGACAACACCATATATCTTGTCAGCAAATAAAATGCCAACACAACAATTTACAAGTTTTAATACAGGGTCACATATTCATAGTCAATTGACACCACAATTATAAGCAAAGGATAAATCAATATCTCCTCTTTTATTCTGAAAAGGGTCATTATCTTTCATATTAGGATACTATATACAATTATAAAAATTTTGAGAAATATGAGAATAGGAATTATATTTACAATATCCAGTTCATTTATATTTCACAATTTTGAAAATGTACTCTTACTATCTTATCTTAATGTATGATTTGTAGAGTATGTTTTTTTTTGCCAGAAGAGAACATTGAAATGTGCTTTTTAACTTTAAACGTAGAAGACAACTAAAAGAAATTTAAGATTTTGAGATTTTTATTGTATGTTTTTTATTTACATTTCACTGCTCAGGTTTACCATTCATATACACCCCACTCCAATCCCCCACCCCCTTTTTGTATGGGGGTGTTCCCACACCCAACTACATACCCCTTCCTGCCTCCCCACCCTGACATTCTCCTACACTGGGGTGTGGGATGGTCCAGCTTGTCATGATAAAGGGCTTCTACTCCCGTTGGTGCCAAACAAGGCCATCCTCTGCTACATATGCAGCTGGAGCCATGGGTCTGCCCATGTGTACTCTTTTTTGGATGGATGGTGGTTTAACCTCAGGGATCTGTTTGGTATTGTTCTGTGATGTTGCAAGCCCCTTCAGCTCCTTGAATCCGTTTTCTAATTCCTCCAATGGGGACCCAGTTCTCAGTTCTATAATTGGCTGCTACATTAGCCTCTGTATTTGTCAAGCTCGGACAAAGCTTCTCAGGAAACAGCTATATCAGGCTCTGGTCAGCATGCAATTCTTGGAATAAGCAATAGTGTCTGGGTTTGGTGGCTGTATGTATATGGGCAGTATGACCCGGTGGGGCAGGCTCTGATTGACCATTCCTTCTGTCTTTGCTCCAAACTTTGACTCCATATCTCCTCCTATGAATATTTTTGTTCCCCCTTTTAAGAAGGAATGACACATACGTACTTTGGTCATCCTTGGGCTTCACGTGAATTGTATCTTTGGTAATTCAAGGTTTTGGGCTAATATCCACTAAGCGTGAGTGTACACCCTGCGTGTTTTTCTGTGATTGAGTTACTTCACTCAGGATATTTTCTAGTTCCATCCATTAAATTTCATGAAGGAATTGTTTTAATAGTTGAATAGTAGTCCATTGTGTAGATGTATGACATTTTCTGTATCCATTCCTGGATACAGAAAAAAAAATTTGTATCCAGATTCCTGAGGGACATCTGAGTTCTTTCCATCTTCTGGCTTTAATAAATAAGGCTGCTATAAACATAGTGGAGCATGTGTCCTTGTTATATGTTTGAGAATTTTTGGATATATGCCCAGGAGTGGTATAACTGAGTCCTCAGGTAGTGCAATGTCCAAATTTCTGAGGCACCTCCAGACTGATTTCCAGAATGGTTGTATCAGTCTTGCAATCTCACCAACACGGAGGAGTGTTCCTCTTTCTCCACATCCTCACCAGCATCTGCTGTCACCGGAGTTTTTGATCTTAGGCATTCTGACTGGTGTGAGGTGGAATCTCAGGGTTGTTTTGATTTGCATTTCCCTGATGATAAAAGATGTTAAACATTTCTTTAAGTACTTCTAAGCCATTCAATATTCCTCAGCTGAGAATTCTTTGTTTAGCTCTCAACCCCATTTTTAATAGGGTTATTAGATTCTGTGGAGTCTATCTTCTTGAGTTCTTTATATATCTCAGATATTAGGCCTCTATTTGATGCAGAATTGGTAAAGATCTTTTCCCAATCTGTTGGTGGCAGTTTTGTCCTAAGAACAGTGTCCTTTGCCTTACAGAAGCTTTGCAACTTTATGAAGTCCCATTTGTCAATCCTTGATCATAGAGCTTAAGCCATTGGTATTCTGTTCAATAAATTTTTCACAGTACCCATGTGTTTGAGGCTTTTCCCCCCTTTTTCTTCTATTAGTTTGAGTGTATCTGGTTTGATGTGGAGGTCCTTGATCCACTTGGACTTGAGGTTTGTACAGGGTGGTAATAATGGATCAACTTGCATTCTTCTACATGCTGAACCAAAGAGATTTGTTGAAAATGCTTTTTTTGACAGGATAGTTTTGGCAACTTTGTCAAAGATCAAGTGACCATATGTGTGTTTATTCATTTCTGAGTCTTCAATTCTATTGCAATGATCTTCCTGCCTGTCTCTGTACAAATACCATACAATTCTTACTATTATTGCTCTCTATTTCAGCTTGAGGTCAGGGATGTTGATTGCCCCAGAAGTTCTTTTATTGTTTAGGATACTTTTTCTCTCCTGGGTTTTCTGTTATTACAAATGAATGTGCAAATTGCTCTTTCTAATTCCATGAAGAATTGAGTTGGAATTTTGATGGGGATAGCATTAAATATGTAGATTGCTTTTTGGCAAACTGCCATTTTATTCTATTAATTTGCCAATCAATGAGTATGGGAGATCATTTCATCTTCTGAGACCTTCTTCAATTTCTTTCTTTAGAGTCTTTTTTTTCTTTTTTTTTTTTTTTCCGGAGCTGGGGACTCAACCTGGCCTTTTGCACTTGCAGGCAAGTGCTCTACCATTGAGCTAAATCCCCAACCCTCTCTTCAGAGTCTTAAAGTACTTGTTATATAGATTTTTACTTGTTCATTTGAGTCATACCAAGGATTTAATGTTGTTTGTGACTATTGTGAAAGGTGTTGTTTCTCTAATTTCTTTTTCTCAGCCTGTTTATCCTTGGAGTAGAGGAAGGCTACTGATTTGTTTGAGAGTTAAGTTTGTATCCTGCCACATTGCTGAAGTTGTTCATCGACTTAGTAGTTCTCTGGTGGAACTTTTGGCGTCACTTAAATATACTATCATATCATCTGCAAATAGTGATATTTTGACTTCTTCTTTTCCGATTTGTTTTCCTTGATTTCCTTTTGTTGTCTGATTGCTCAGGTTAGATTTTTGAGCACTAAATGAATAAGAAGGGAGAGAAGCAGCCTTGTTTTTAGTTCCTGGTTTTGATGGACTTGCTTCAATTTTTCTCCATTTTTTTGATGTTGGCTACTGGTTTGCTGTACATTGCTTTTACTATGTTTAGGTATGGGTCTTGAATTCTGATCTTTCCCAGACTTTTAACATGAAGGGGTTTTAAATTTGTCAGTGCTTTTTCAGCATCTAATAAGATGATTGTGTGTTTTTTTCTTTTAGTTTGTTTATATACTGGGTTATGTTGATGGATTTCTATATATTGAATCATCCTATATCCCTGGGATGAAGCCCTCTTGATCAGGATGGATGATTGTTTTGATGTGCTCCTGGGATTTGTTTTAGGAGGATTTTAATGAGTATTTTCATAAAGGAAATTGGTGTGAAGTTCATTTCTTTTGCTGGGTCTTTGTGTGGTTTATGTATAAGTGTGATTTTGGCTTCAAATGAAGGAATCGGGTGTATTTCCTTTTATTTCCTTTTTGTGGAACAATTTGGACATTATTGGTATTAGATCTTCTATGAAGGTCTAATAGAATTCTCCCACTAAACTCTTCTGGTCCTTGGTTTTTTTTTTTTATTAGAGAATTTTAATAACTGCTTCTATTTCTTTGGGATGGTTAGATGGTTTATCTGATTCTGACTTAACTTTCATTTTATCCATATTTTCCAGGTTTGTTGAGTATAGGCTTTTTTAGTAGGAGCTGATGATTTTATTAATTTATGGTTTTCTCTTGTTATGTCTCCTTTCTCTTTTTTCTGATTTTGTAAATTTGTATACACTCTCTGTGACCTCTTGTTTGGCGAGCTAGGGGTTAAATCTATTGTATTAATTTTCTCAAAGAATGAGCTCTGGTTTTTGTTGATTATTTGTATCTTTTGCTATTGTTGTTGTTGTTCCACTTGGTTTGATTTCTAGCCCCTTCGTTTTATTATTTCCTGTGATCTACTTCTCTGTGTCTTTGTTTCTTTTGTTCTAGAGCATTTTAGCTATGCTGTGAAGCTTGCTAATATATGCTCTCCAGTTTATTTTTGGAGGACTTAGAGCTATGTGTTTTCCTCTTAGCACTGCTTTCATCGTGTACAATAAGTTTGGGTATTTTGTAAATTTCATTGTCATTAAATTCTAAAAAGTCTTTTAGTGTCCTACCTTCTGTAGGGAAAGTTAAATCAATTATGTAGTGTCCTACTTGTTGACAGTTTTTGGTTTTTGTGCTCTTAGCAGTCAATATTATGGAAGTTTATAACACACTTTGCCAGTTTTGATATCGTTTCTTTATAAGGTAAAGTCCTTTTGTCTGTCACCTCACTTTGGAGGAAAGAATGATGCTAGGACCTGATTTGGTTCTCTGTTAAAAAAAACTTCTTTTAAAAATAATAAAACATCTCTTGGGGTTGAAGAGATGGATCAGAGGCTAAGAGCACTGACTGCTCTTCTAGGGTCCTGACCTTAATTCCCAGGAACCACTTGGTGGCTTATAAAACATCTGTAATGGAACCCAAATGTCCCTCTTCTGATGTGTCTAAAAAGATAACCAAGTGTACTCACATACAGAAAATAAATGTTTTAAGAACCTCAAAATACTTTCTGAGGATCTCTGAAGTGCTATAGAATAGCCTATCTCTCTCAAAGTATATCTAAATAGACTACTTTTTACCTATTTCTTGTTAATCATTCAATGCTTATTCTGGAAGACATATATAGAAGGCAAAATCAGTCTTGAAACAATTATTAGTTAAAACCTTGTGGAGAAGACTGAAAGTACAGCCTGAATGCATTAAAGGATTTGATCATTTATATTGTGGCTAATTAATTAGGTTAATCATTTGATTCACTATTTACAAACATAAGTTTTTTTTTCTAAGAGACAAAATGTTTATACATAGGTACCTGTGTGAGCCTAGATACGCACATACACTAAACATAAAGACATGAGTATATTTTAACACTTAAGTATGCATTATCACAAACAAATGAAACTCAGCCTAACACATGTCACACACAACAGAAGTAACACAGTATGCACACGTGTATCTGTACACAGACACATGTTCATACAGATATACACACATTCAGAGACTGGAGATGAACGCAGATTTACTAACAAGGGTGACCAGAGCAGATGTATCTTCTAAGCTCAGTGGCTTCCTGGACCTTTGTCTTTCTGGCACTTGTTACCAGGTGTTCCCAGGGCTCCTGGAGTGTGTGAGGCAGAGGCAGGAGCTTCAGTGTCACAACTTTGTGAGGCAATATCTAAGCCAACTCTTGACCTTCCCCTTAATGACCATTAGGGCTAGTTGTCTATCTTCAGCTACACAGTTTTGCACAGAAAAGACTTGATTTCAACTGTCCATTTTTCTCCCTGCTGCCCTCACTCTATCCACTGCCAACAGCATATACTCTGTATGGAAACCTGAGAGAAATGGTTGTGAGTCTCTCAGAAAACAAGCCTCTCCCACCCACAGCTGCTTTAAGTGCTGGCACAAATCAGAGCCAGAATTATAAATAGTTACAGCTTTATAATGCTTGACAACACATATTTATATTTACAGTACCATAAATTTTCTGTTCTCTGTTGCTAATACCTGAGATGGAACAGCGTTCTGTGTTTGCTAAGGAGTGGGGGCCAATGGCCAGGACATGCAGGATATAAGGGCGGAGTTGACATGTTGTGCTTCAATCTGTCTGTAGGGTCCAGCCCTCCAGGAACTGGAGTGGCTGAGGGAAGCTTGCCAAGGCAGATATACTGACTAAAGCTGGACTCTCCCCATCCTTAGGTTACTTTCAGCTCAGCCACACAAGTACTGAGTCCTCTCAGGGTAGACAGATGTTTCAGAGTCCTTGTCCTGACCTGGGAGCCCAGGGGCTGCCCTAGCAGCAAACTATCCACTTTTCTCAGCCAAAGGCTCCTGAACCAGCAGCATCAGTTTCTTTTGCCTTGTATATCTGTTTGAGGTTGCCACAATGAATTGGGCAAACCAAATGGCCATCCTGCAGTAGGAATGTCCACGAGCCTTGCTCAGAAACTCAATGAACTCTCCATAGTGGTAGGGACTGATGTGTCAGACGGAATGTTTATATTGATGTAGGCATTGGTGGTTGCATCCAGTAGCTGGTGCAGTGGAGCTTTTGTCTGTTGACATGAGCTTTCCAGAGCTGTTGCAGCCTGGAGAGCCAGGCCTGATAGCCACAGTACCAATAAAGAACCATGCAGTGACTTTTAACCAGGAGGATGAAGCACTAGTTCATTTTGCCTCCAAGAGTGGCTGAGGAGCACAAGCTCAGACACTGAGGGGTTTCACCACCAGGAGGACTAGATGGTTTGCGGCCAGTGCTACAGCTTCATTCTTGCCAATGGTGAACAGAGAGTGGCCACCTGAGAGCATCTATGGCAACTGTAGCCCAAAGAGCACAGAAAGTGTCACTGAGGGCGGATGCACAGCCAGCCAGTTCCTCCTGCTGTGGGTGGAACAGACTGAGGGGCAGGATAAATGGGATACAGCTTAGGAGGTAGCCTGGTTGGGGTGAAGAGTGTGTACTTCTGCAAGATGCCTACCAAGGCCAGACACCACTTGTAGCATGTTAACCAGCCATCGTAATCCATCATCTCTCCGCACCTCGATTAAAGGTTGATAAGGTCATGTGCATCACCTGTAACCCCTAGCCCAGGCTACGTTGACAGAGTGCTATCTGTACTGCTGTCTGTGGAGTAGCAATTTGAATGCATTTTGCTTTGGCAGCAGTCAGCATGGTGGGGAGGCTGTTCACACTGTTGTGATTCCAAATGTCTTAGAGAGCTATAGAGGATAGTGGCTGGGCACCACCAGGTAACCCCATGGCATGTAAGACTAACTTATAAGATAGGTCTGGATCATGAGGCAGGCAGTAGCTGAGAACAAACACTTTGCAGTGTGCATGGAACAGTCTCACAGGATAACTTTCCTAGACTGCCAAGGGGCCTTCCAGCAGTAAGATGCACTGTTTTCCCAGTGCCTGAACTAGCTCCTCATCCAGCTGCAGCTCATGGAGTTGGCTTAGGAGATGCTCCCTCATTATGGCACACCTTGTCCTGTGCATAGAGGCCTTCAGCATCACCCTGTTGACCCATGCCCATGATGTATACCCCTGTAACTGACCTTGGGCATGCCCATAGACAGGAACTTGCTTTATTCACATCTGACATTCCATGAAGGTTTCATCGTTCAGGCGGAAAGGCCTCAGTAAAGTGGGGAGAAACAGGCAGCCAATGGGATCCAGGGGATGGCCCACCCAGCCCCTCCAGGTTTGTGATTGTTGTTGTCCTCTCTGCAACAACTCTTCTTCTGATGTTTGTAGATCTCCAGCTGCCGCTGCTGCTGCAACCTCAGAGATTAAATGATGGCCACCGTGAGTCTGGGAGCTTGATACCCATGACCTGCTAACAGGCTGTAGGCACATGCTCTAGCCACACAGTGGCTGGCCATGGAATTAAAGAGTAGCTGCTCATTTTCCCCTGGCAGGCAGGAGCTGTATAGGTATCACTGCTGATTACACGCCTGTAAGTGGCTGTCCTGCCAATGTAACTCATAATTTTCAATGGTTTCTAGTGAAGACTGTTCGTCTTTGGTCTGATAAAGAGTCTGGCTGTGGTGGCACTGGGAAAGTGCGTATTGGTAATGCTGGGCAGTTCGTGCTCTATAGTTCCTGTCCTCCAGGGGACAGATATCCAGTTGCTTCACTCCTGCAGCTGCTAAAGCCACAACAAGATTTTTCTTCCAGTTTGTGTGGGATTTAAAATTATACACACCCATAAAGCCCCTAGCTCATCCTAGAGCTGCCTGCACTTGTTCGTCATGCTTTGTTTTGCTGCCTCCAGAGGTGAGGCGTGGATCAGCCATAAATTGTTCAGTGATAAGTGTCAGCATCCTGGTTCGTTGAATCTCTCATCCGGCGCATCTTCTAACCTCGGCAAACATTGAATTGAGCTGTTTCAGAGCCATAGTAGCCCCTGCTGAGAGAGAAAAAATCACTTGTTCTTTCACCTGTTCTTCATCCAGTGCCAACAGTTCTCATCATTGATGCTGGCCCCAGCTGTGGGGTCAGGAGCGCAATTCACTTGGTTGATTTCTGAGTTGGAGGACAGAATCTCGTCTGCCAGCTTTTGTGCAGTAGGAAGAACTTCAGTGTGGTGTGCTGTGATTAAATATTGAGTAAACTTCTGAAGCTGGTCCCTGTTCATCCGGAAAAGGGTTTCTGAGATAGGAAGACGAAGTTTGACTTGGTCTGGTTTCCGGATCCTGTAGAGAGAGAGTGCTACCACATGAGCACAGTAGAATATGTCCTTATTTCCACAGCCACAGCTCACAGAAGTGATTTTGCATCGATCAAAACTGATCACAACTTTGTAAGTCACTGCTGACCCAGAAGCAGTGGCTGGTTCGGTTACTGTGCCACTCAGATGGAAAGGCTGACGGCCCCACGTTCTCCACGGAGCCGCTGTCCAGCAGACGGACCCCAGCAGAACGCCTTCGCCGCTGCCGCTGCTGCTCGCCGTCATGCCAGTCCGAAGCGCCCAGCTGGGTGAAGGCCCACCCCAGTGGCCCTGGGGTGGAGCTGGCCGGAGCGGCGGGCGGTCCTCCCTGACCGGCGAAACCCCTGCCGCGCCTGTAGCCGTGGGGGCCCTACGCCCCAGTACTGTTGGAGTACATGCAGATCTCCTGCTCATTCTGGGGAAAGGACCAGACTTGCGGCGTTGCACTGGCTCTGGA
Source organism: Rattus rattus (assembly GCF_011064425.1). Classification (NCBI taxonomy): domain Eukaryota; kingdom Metazoa; phylum Chordata; class Mammalia; order Rodentia; family Muridae; genus Rattus; species Rattus rattus. The sequence continues at coordinate 183,136,895 of NC_046155.1, forward strand.
TCCGCTCGAAACGCTCCTTCACCCGCTACTACCGCCACTGTCTTGGCGCAGTCCAGTAAGGACTCTGGCTGCAGGTGGGTGGGCCCCGGGGCCAGGCTGCCGTTGCTGCCGCCTCCCACCTTCTTCCGCCGGCTGCCCCGGGAGTTCGCAAGGTGAGCTTGCGGGCTGGGCCAGAGCACAGCCTTGCAGGAGAGATGGCGGCGAAAGCAGCTCCTCTATTCTGTCCGCCATTGCTGGGGACTGACTGACAGACTGAGGTGGAGGCGGCTGCTCGGGCTGCGGCTTCTGAGACCCCGGCCGAGGTCACGCGCCCAGCGCAAGCGCCCAAAAGCGTCGCTGTGGGGAGGGGCGGGGCGAACGAACCCAGGAGCCCGCCGGCCTGTGTGGGAAGCCAGGGCCAGTCAGGTGCTCGCACCGCGCGGGCCGGCGCTGGTTGGCCTCACATAAGTATTTTTTTTTTTTTTTAACTTACTCTTAAGAGCTTATGAGAGTAGCTTTTCAAAGACAAAGAATTATGTTTTATCCTTCAAAACCAATTTTAAATTTGTAGCCCTTTGTTTCAAATTAAACTTTTGAATGGGGAGTCCATCAAGAGACTTTTTGAGTTTTTTAATCCTGAGTTTTGGCACAGTACAGAACCAAAATAGTCAATTCAGGGGTTAAAAAAAACAATGTTAAATTTAATCTGCTAATGATGTTGTCCAGTAAAACAAATATTAGTGGACAGCATTGACTTTGATAAGTTCACAGGTGGCAGTCCTTATATATGGAAGGGATACAAGTTCCCTTTTCCAGAGACAAGAAGAAAATCTGTGTTCAAGGAAAAATATTTAGGCCAAGGACAGAGCCAATAAATTTTCATTATAATAAGGTAAGACCATATAAAAACTTTTGCTTTGAGTGTATTCCCATTTTTAACAAGGAAGACATATGCCGTTTTATGTGTTATTTAGCACCTTCATTTACATTTAGCAAAGATATAAGGTTAGACATACATTCATATGAATTATTATTAATCTAATTAGCCCTTCATAATATTAAATTTTCTATCATAAAAGATCCTTACCTATCTAAGATATTACAGTCTTCTTTTTCATATTCTTAGTCTAGTGTTACAGCAGCCATCTAGGGAGAGGCTAGCAGGTAGACTTCCTGTAGGTGACCCACTATTTTTTACAAGGCCTACAAATGGATGAGCATTTACAAGGATTCAAAGGGATTTCACTCAGCATTGTTTTACGCCGACATGACTTTTCCTGTTGATAAGATTTCCTCAAGATCAACATAACATGAACGTTCGCGAATTAACAATGCTTGATGAAATAATGATTCTAGATAATTCCGATTTGAGTCAATTAATTTTAGAAAGGAGTTCTAGGTGATAGTCTTAGCTGCTTTGTTAGAAAGATCTGATAAATTTGAAATCAATAATAGAATAAGCCCACTCCCTCAATAGTAAGAAAATTTGCAAATAAAGAAATACAAATGAGATTTCATAATTCACCAAAAAGGAAAGAGACGGGAGTGCTTGTGTTCGGTGAAAACATTTAGAACCAAGGATAAAGCCACCACAGCTTACACTATTGCAAGATCATGGAACTGCTGTTTTGAGCTGACAATGACCACATAGAAAGAAACAGTGCTTTGAACTAATATCAAAACCTGTTTTGTAACTGCCATTTTATGTAAAATTTTTATCCTTCATGTATTTTTAAAGAACTTTTTATCTTAAAAGGGCAAAAGGACAGAGAAAACATGAAATTTTTGGTAGGATGATTTGGACTTAGGTTTCTATCCCACCCATCCATCTATCCCATGCAAATGGAAACACTATTTATCTATATGATGTGTATGTATATATGTAAGCATGAAGGAATACTTATGGAATTGATTGTGAGGGATAGTAAGGCCCAGAGGGAAGTGAGAAGAGGTGTATGTGTTCTGCATATTTGCCTACATAAAGCATTTGATATTTTTCTCCTTTCCTTCCTTCTGGTTCAAAATAAAAGTTAACTGACATGCTGGCCAAAAAGAAAGACTCAATAATAAATCTCATTGAATTCTGATTAGTAAATAGTATGTTGATTTACATATTAGTACTTTTAAAGCACAAGTAAAAGAATGTTCAGTTTTTAGCACATAACAGTAATAAAAAGTTAAATTTTCAGTATATAATGAAGAAAAGACAGTAATAAGCACTTTAATTTTGGGCACTTAATAAAGCACAGAAAAATAATATAAAGTTTCAACAATTATTAAAACACAGATTTATCAACAAAAAAGAAGCCAACAGTTTTAATCCACAGAATGAGCAAAAAACCTCAAGTCTACAGAAGCAATAAGTAAGGATTTAGTCTAGTTAGAGAGCTAGAAGAGCAGAGATCATCTATCTTTACCTCTGTGTCCTAAATTGCGTCCTGCTTCAATCCATTCCATGTTGGCTGGCTACCAGCTTAAAAGGATTGCAAAAAACATTCTCAACTATAAAAGAACTTCTGTGGGAATCACTATCCCTAAATTCAAGCTCTACTACAGAGTAATGGTTATAAAAACTGCATCATATTGGTTGAGAGACAAGAAAGCAGATCAACAGAATAGAATTGAAGACCCACGAATTAATGCATGCACATAAGGTTGCTTGATGTTTGACAAAGCTAAAACCAGCCAGTGGAAAAAAGACAGCATTTTCAGCAAAATGGTGCTAGTTCAACTGGCAATCAGCATGTTGAAGAATACAAGTTAATCCATTCTGATCTCCATGTACAAAGCTCAAGTCCAAGTGGATCAAGGATCTCCACATAAAACCAGATATAGTGAATCTAATAGAAGAGAACGTGGGGAATAGCCTTGAACACATGGACTCAGTGGAAAATTTTCTGGACAGAACACCAATGGCTTATACTCTAAGATGAACAATTAATAAATGGTACTTCATCAAATTGAAAAGGTCGTGTAAGGCAAATGACACTGTCAATAAGACAAAATGGCAGCCAACAGACTGGAAAAAGGTATTTACCAATCCTACATCTAAAAGAGGGCTACTATCCAATAAATGTAAAGAATTCAAGAAGTTAGACCACAGAAACCAAATAACCCAATTAAAAATGTGGTACAATATCAACCAACCGGACCCCCCAGAGCTCACACAGACTAAACCACCATCCCAAGAGAACATAGGGATGGACCTATGGCTCCATCCACATATGTGGCAGAGGATAGCCATGTTGGGCCTCGATCAGAGGAGAGGCCCTTGGTCATGTCAAGGCTTTATGCCCCAGTGTAGGAGAATGTCAGGGTGGGAAGTTGGGAAGGAGAGGTTGGGTGGGAATACCGTGGAAGAAGCATGGGTTGGGGGATAGAAGAGAGGGTTTCTGGGGGAGAAACTGTAAAAGGGGATAACATTTAAATAGAAGAAAAAAAGAAAGAAAATAAAGAATGGGCATACAAGCCAAACAAAGTATTCTCAATTTAGGAGTGAGAACTACCTAAAGAAATTTTGAACATCCTTAACCACCAGGAAAATGCAAATCCTAATGACCCTGAGATTCCACAACATATGTGTAAGCATGGCTAAGATAAAAAACTCAGGTGACAGCAGTTACTGTTGAGGATGTGGAGAAAGAGGAGCAGTCCTCCATTCTACATTGAATTGCAAACTGGTACAACAACCCTGGAAATCAGTCTGATGGTTCCTCAGAAAATTGTACATAGTACTGAGGATCCAGCTATATCAATCCTGGGTATATACTCAAAATATGCTTCAAGGAAGATAGCTGACCACCCAGGAATGCAGTCATCCTGAGACCACAGGTTTGACTGCTACCTCTGCACACCTCTGCCCATATCCCTGGTCCAAGGAGAAACTGCACAGTGCTTCTAGACAGAGGGATATAGGAAGAGACAGCCACCAGGACATGTGTTTCTTGTCTGCCCCAGGACCGAACTAAACCATACAAACAGCTCCCTGCACCCAAATCCCATGGGGGAGAGAGAGCTGGACTCTCAGAAGTGTGGATACTCCTGAGAAGTCAGAAGAGACTACCATCTACCCACAGTCCAGACCCAAGAGGGAGTTGCATATTGCCAACTGTGCCTGCTGGGTGGAAGGACCTACGGGCAATCAAGGAAGGACCCTTTAATTCCTGCTCCTCTTTAGAGCTGGAAAACAGTCTCCAGGAGTGCTGACATACCTTAAATCAGAACAACTTTTCTCAGGAAAGAGTGCAAGAAAACAGGAAAACAGTTTTACAGGAGTGCTGACACAGATGGCTACAGCAGGTCAGAAATACCAAGATAAGCAAACATCAGAGACAATCCAATGGCTAGAAGCAAGCACAGAAAACTAAGGAACAGAAACTGAAACTACTTGGCATCATCAGAGCCAAGTTCTCTCACCAAAGAAAATACTGGATATCTAAACACACCAGAAAAACAAGATTTAGATTTAAAATCACATTTTTTGATAATGATGGAGGACTTTGAGAAAGACATAAAGAACCCCCTTAAAGAAATTCTAGAAAACACAAATAAACAAGTAGAAGCCCTTAGAGAGAAAACACAAAAGTCTCTGAAAGAATTACAGGAAAACATAAGCAAACAGGTGAAGGAATTGAACAAAACCATTCAGGATTTGAAAATGGAAATAGAAACAATAAAGAAAGCACAAAGGGAAACAACCCTGGATATAGAAAACCTAAGGAAGAAACAAGGAGTCGTAGATACAAGCATCACCAACAGAATACAAGAGATAGAAGAGAGAATCTCAGGAGCAGAAGATACCATAGAAAACAATGACACAACTGTCAAAGATAATGTAAAATGCAAAAAGCTTCTAGCCCAAAACTTACAGAAATTCCAGGACATAATGAGATCAAATCTAAGGATAATAGGTATAGAAAAGAGTGAAGTCTCCCAACGTAAAGGGCCAGTAAATATATTCAACAAAATTATAGAAGAAAACTTCCATAACCCAAAGAAAGAGATGCCCATAAAAATACAAGAAGCCTACAGAACACAAAATAGATTGGAACAGAAGAGAAATTCCTTTTGTCACATAATAGTTAAAACACCAAATGCAGGCTGGAGAGATGGCTCAGTGGTTAAGAGCACCGACTGCTCTTCCAGAGGTCTTGAGTTCAAATCCCAGCAACCAAAGGGTGGCTCACAACCGTCTGTAATGTGATCTGATGCCCTCTTCTGGTGTGTCTGAAGAAAGCAACAGTGTACTTATATACCATAAATGAATAACATAAATCTTAAAAAAAAAACCACCAAATGCACAAAACAAAGAAAAAAATATGAAAAGCACTAAGAGAAAAAGGTCAATATAAAGGCAGACCTATAATAATTACACCAGACTTCTCACCAGAGACTATGAAAGCCAGAAGATCCTGGACATACAGGACTTTAAAAGAACACAAATGCCAGCCCAAGTTACTGTTTTCAGCAAAACTCTAAATTAACAAGGATGGAGAAACCAAGATATTCTATGTCAAAACCAAATTTACGCAATATCTTTCTACAAATCCAGGCCAACAAGGATAATATATGTAAAACTCCAACACAAGGAGAGAAACTACACCATACAGAAAGCAAGAATATAATTTCCTCCCAATGAAACTGAAAGAAACACACAAACATAATTCCATCTCTAACAACAAAAAGAACATGAAGCGACAATCACTATTCCCTAATATCTCTCAAAACCAACAGACTCAATTCCCCAATATAAAGACATATACTAACAGACTGGAAATGTAAAGAGGACCCAGCATTTTGCTGCATGCAGGAAACACACCTCACAGACAAAGACAGACACTACCTCAGAGATGTAATAAGCTGGAAAACCAATACTGAAAAAATCAACTTTTAACCAAAAGTCATCAAAAAAGATAAGGAATGACACTTCATATTCATCAAAGTAAAAATCCACCAAGATGAACTGTCAATCCTAAATATCTATTCTCCAAATGCAAAGGCAACCACATTCATAAAAGTAACCTTACTAAAGCACAAAGCACACATTGCACCTCACACAATAATAGTAGGAGATTTCAACACCCATTCTCATCAATGGACAGATCATGGAGAACAGAAACATAGAGAAACTAACAGAAGTTGTGAACCAAATGGATTTAACAGATATTTATAGAACATTCCATCCTAAATCAAAAGGATATACCTTCTTCTAAGCACCTCATGGAACCTTCTTGAAAATTGACCATTTAATCGGTCACAAAACAGGCCTCAACAGATACAGGAAGATAGAAATAGTCCCATGCATCCTATCAGATCACCACACACTAAGACTGGTCTTCAATACCAACAATAATGACAGAAAGCATGCGTATACATGGATGTTGAACAATGCTCTACTAAAGGACAACTTGGTCAAGGAAGAAATAAACAAAGAAATTAAAGACTTCTTAGAATTTAATGAAATGAAGATAAAACATTCCCAAACTTATGGGACACAATGAAAGTGATACTAAGAGGAAAACTCATAGCTCTGAGTGCCTGCAAAAAGAAACAGGAGAGAGCATACATCAGCAGCTTGACAACCTAAAAGCTCTAGAACAAAAAGAAGTAAATAAACCCAAGAGGAGTAGAGGCCAGGAAATAATCAAACATAGGGCTGAAATCAAACAAGTAGAAACAAAAGGACTATACAAAGGATCAAAAAAACCAGGAGCTGATTCTTTGAGAAAATCAACAAGATAGCCAGACTACTAACCAGAGGTCACAGAGAGTATGCAAATTCACAAAATCAGAAACAAAAAGGGAGACATAACAACAGAATCTGAAGAAATTAAAAAAATAAAACATCAGATCCTGGTACAACAAAGCTTATATTCAACAAAACTGGAAAATCTGGAGGAAATGGGCAATTTTCTAGACAGATACCAGGTACCAAAGTTAAATCAGGAACAAATAAATCATCTAAAACACGATAACCCCTAAAGAAGTAGAAGCAGTTATTGGAAGTCTCTCAACCAAAAAGAGCCCAGGTCCAGATGGGTTTAGTGCAGAATTCTATCAGACCTTCATAGAAGACCTCATACCAATACTGTACAAACTATTCCACAAAATAGAAACTGACAGAGCACTACCAAATTCCTTCTATGAAGCCCCAACAACTCTTATACCGAAACCACACAAAGACCCAACAAAGTAAGAGAACTCCAGACCAATTTCCCTTATGACTATTGACGCAAAAATACTCAATAAAATTCTTGCAAACCCAATCCAAGAACACATCAAAAGGATAATCCATCATGATCAAGTAGGCTTCATTCCAGGGGTGCAGGGATGGTTTAATATATGAAAATCCATCGATGTAATCCACCATATAAACAAACTCAAAGGTAAGAAACTCATCATCATTTCATTAGATGCTGAGAAAGCATTTGACAAAATTCAACACCCCTTCATGATAAAAGTCCTGGAAAGATCATGAATTCAAGGCCCATATCTAAACATAGTAAAAGCAATATACAGCAAACCAGTGGCTAACATCAAACTAAATGGACAGAAACTTGAAAAAAATCCCACTAAAATCAGGGACCAGAAAATGCTGCCCACTCTCTCCCCACTTATTTAATACAGTATTCAATGTCCTAATCAGAGCAATCAGACAGCAAAAGGAGGTCAAGGGGATACAAATTGGAAGGGAAGAAATCAAAATACCCCTATTTGCATATGATAAATAGTATACTTCAGTGACTCCATAAGTTCCATCAGAGAACTACTTAATCTGATATACCACTTCAGCATAGTGTCAGGGTATAAAATTAACTCATATTTTGGTCTTCCTTCACTTTGAGTTTCATATGGTCTCTGATTTGCATCTTGGGTATTCTGAGTTATTGGACTGATATCCATTTATTAGTTAGTTCATAATATATGTGTTCTTTTGTGACTGGGTTACCTCCCTCGGGATGATATTTTCTAGTTCCATCCATTTGCTTAGTAATTTCATAAAATCATTGTTTTTAATTGCTAATTAGTACTCCATTTAGCTACAGGTGTTAATCATGTAAGCCTGCAGGTTTTAGCACTTACAATGAGAAGGAAAATTTTTAGGCCCTTCTCAGAGTTATCATCAGCTTTCAGTATACTTAGAGAACTAGAAATTTCTGAGACCAACAGTCTGTAAAGTGACACCTGAGTCTGATTCTGTGTTCCATTTCAACTGACTCCAGACAGGGAGGCTCCCAGCAAGAGATAGTATTTAGTTTTAAAGAATCAGAAATAGGGCTGGAGAGATGGCTCAGTGGTTAAGAGAACTGACTGCTCTTCCAGTGGTCCTGAGTTCAAATCCCAGCAACCACATGGTGGCTCACAACCATCTGTAATGAGATCTAATGCCCTCTTCTGGTGTGTCTGAAGACAGCTACAGTGTACTTGTATATAATAAATAAATAAATAAATAAATAAATAAATAAATAAATAAATCTCTTAAAAAAAAGAATCAGAAATAAAAGGGGAGGTATAACAGCTGACAGTGAAGAAGTTCAAAGGATCACTTGGTCTTATTTCAAAAAACTACTCACCTTCCTCTACACAAAAGAGAAACAAGCCGAGAAAGAAATTAGGGAAACGACACCCTTCATAATAGACCCAAATAATATAAAGTACCTCGGTGTGACTTTAACCAAGCAAGTAAAAGATTTGTACAACAAGAACTTCAAGACTCTGAAGAAAGAAATTGAAGAAGACCTCAGAAGATGGAAAGATCTCCCATGCTCAT
>NC_046155.1:183145743-183190390 GCF_011064425.1 Rattus rattus
TACTGTCCATCTAAGGAGTAAGGGCTTCCCTTACAATAAGCACGTCCGGTAAACTTCAGGTGGAGTGGAACAGACTCTGATGCACACAACTGGCATAGGTGGCATTTTCTAGGCAAATCCTTAGCGATGCTGGCTGCAGAGCTGAGCAGAGTGAGTGATGTCATCTGTCATGGAGCACGGCTGTTTCTAATATAGCATGAGAACATGCAGGTTTGGATTATCATCTGTGCTGTGAAGTCAGCTCTTCCTGATGCCCATATGCTACATTAATGCTCCTTTGTTCTGTGAATGTATATTCACATGTACATTGGTGCAATGCTCATACATACACAAATGTGTGCTGTACATGTGTAAACTCTTACATGGATATGTTGTGCACATATATATGTACCTACTTGGCCTAGTGTGTACATATGTCTATACTTTTAGGCCTGCAATATGCAACTATTGACATGAACGTAAGTGTATGATGTGTGTGTGTACCTTTGCATATACCTACATGTGTACATGTATGTATGTCTACATGGATATATGTGTTCATGTTCATGCATACATGCACGGATGTGTGTGCATCTGTGTATATACTTACATGGATGCATGTGTTCATGTGTGTGCATATATGCATGGATGAATGTGTACATGTGTGTATACCTACATAATGCATGTGCCCAGGTGTATGCATACATGCATGGATGTATATCTTCTTCTGTGTATATACCTACATGAATGCATGTTTTCATGTATATGTATATATCCATGGATGAATGCATATATGTGTGTATACCTACATGATGCATGTGCTCATGTGTATGCATACATGCATGGATGTATATGTGCATCTGTATATATACCAACATGGATGCACGCGTAGCCATGTAAGCATACATACTCGGATGCATGTATATCCATACAGACATTATTCACTCCACCAGCTTTACTGTCTTCCACTTTTGTAAAAATAAGCTTGGTCACTTATCAATAGTGATGATGTATATTCTGTAATTAACTTAAATACTTTTATCCTGAATTTGAATATGGAACCAACCCTTTCTTTGAGGTATGGTTGATTTGTGAGATCTTAAGGGTGGCAGAACCCCCAGAACATCCTCTCCTTTCTGAGATGATGAGAACCAGACACCCAAAGAGACCATAGAGTTCTGGATCATTCCAACTTTCAGCTCTGCACAGCTCTGCTTCCCAACAGTGAGCCCAGGCAGGTGTGGCTAAATCCAGACTTCAGGACTCCTTGGGAGCTGACCCCTGCCCAGGAACATAGTACCTGGGCATCTCTGTCCTCTTTCATTTTGCCTCCCCAACTTCTTGTTTGACACTGTCCAAGGTCATAATTGTCACACATGAGGATCTGACAAAAGGGCAGAACTGTCCTGTGGGATCCCTGCGTGTGGCTCTCTGTGACATTTCACAGAGTGCCAAGAGGTCGGCTGGGTCCTGCCCTGGAGACTATGCAGCTGTGAGTTGGTAACAAGAGGACTGGGGCTTTCTTTCAAGGTCAGCTGCATTGCATTAAGACAGAGGTTGGATCACAAGGTACATAAAAAGCATCAAGATACATATGAAGCAGGGTGCTATCAAACCTCATGTTTTGCTCTCAGAGTTTCAAAAAGAAATGATTTGCTGTCTTATAATATCCACTTGCGCAGCCTAAAGCCCACAGATAACTCCAGCTTCCACGAATCATGCATCATAAAGCCATTGCCCATGAGTTCTTTGATATCCACTATCCTTTCCAAGGCTGCTATGGATTCAGCTCGTTAATTTCATAAGATCTATTGACAATAAAGGCATTATGGAAATGTCTTTCTCTTGGCTAGCACATAGGGCTTCCTTGTGCTGAGTCTGTGTGTCAGTCCAGACTGGAACATTTATTCATTCATTCAGCGCTCACTGCTGTGTGCAGATAAGCATGCAGAACTCATTTTAGACTTGCTGTTTCTTCTGCTGGCTGCAGGTGGGTCATGGCTGGGAAGATGGCAGAGTGGAGGAGGTCAATAGTCTAAAGTGTCTGTGAACAGAGGGTTCACTATATGCTCGGCTGAGTGAATAATGGCATGAAAACAGATCCAGCTTATTCTCATAGCATTTGCACATTCGTGTACTTGTCAGCTGTTGATGTAAGAAAATATCCAAGAGACACAGAATCCCCTTTTGTGTACAGTGTCAGAGGGTTCAATCTACAGTCCTTGCATTTGACTCTGGGTCTGGGGTGAGATAGGTAATCACAGTGGAGCTCACACAGAGGAGGAAAGTGCCTCAACTTATGGGCCTGCAGAGTGGGTAGAAAGACAGACACAGAGATCAAAAGCAAAACACAGGAGAGGAGGATGAGAGAGAGGGGAGAGAGAGAGAAGAGGAGAAAAAGGGAGAGGAAGAGAGAGGAGAGAAAGTGGGAAGAGCGGGGAGAAGAGAGAGAAAGGTAAAGAGGAAGGAAAGGGGGAAAGGGAAAGGGGAGAGAGAAGGAGGGGGAGGAAGCGACAGTAGAGGAGGAGGGGGAGAGAGAAGGAGAAAGGTAGAGAGGAGAGAGAAACAGAGAGATAAAGAGTAAAAGGAGAGGGGGTAAGAAGGAAAAAGGGGGGAGGGAGGAGATACACACACATACACACACACACACACACACACACACACACACACACACACACACACGGGGCAGGGACAAGTTATACCATTGGAAAGTCCCTTCCCTGGTAACTTATGTCTTCCCTCCTAAGTGAGCCCCTCCTCTCAACAGCACTATTAGCTGGGGAGCAAGCCTGACTCTTCAGGTGACACTCTAGATCAAGCCACAGCACTTAGAGAGCAGGTTATAGGCAGGTGGAAAACCCTGGGAGCTTGACATAGCCCAACCTTAGAACTTAACAGGTTTGCTCCTGGTGCTGACCTGAGCTCCATCCACACAGATGAAAGAACACCAAAGCTCTTTCCCCTCACCAGTGGGATGCTGTTTGCAGATGATAATAATGACGGATACAGATACAATGTAACAGATGCCCACCCACCTTAAACTACACAGTAGCCCAAGGCTTTCCCTAAGCCCATTTAATGCTTTTTCTCACTGCCTTCCCAGGGTACAGAATACTCAAGAGCTTCCTGACCACCACTCCTACTCTGGAAAACAAACTGAGCACCCCAACTCCTCCTGCCTTCAAATCTCCACTGCAGAAGCAAGATTCCAACGAATTAAGTAAATACAATGCAATACTGTTCAGCAATAAAACGAGTAATAAATGCAGGGATGGGGGCGGGGGGAGTTATGAACTGTCGGCCTAGAAGAGCGAGAAGGAGTTCAAGCTAAAGGAATACAAAATATATTTAATAAAATCATAGAAGTTTCCCAAATCAAGGAAAAGAGCTGGTTTCCTAGACTTCATCCATTCGATTGTCCTTCTAAGCCAAGCTCCCCCCAATCAAAACCTGCTTTCCAAAATGTACATCTCATGTGCCAAGAACAGCTGAGTATTTTGAGGTGTTACACCTCAGGAGGGAGCACGGACACACAGGAGACAATGGCACCCTGAAAAACAGAGTCTGGGAACCCCAGTCCATTTCCCTGGCACCCCAGGAGCAATTTGGAGACAACAGACACTGCAGATGGAGTAGTTTTATTTGAATTTTAGCAATTTCACAGCATGCAAAGGGACCCAGGGAATGCTGAACTTTTTGCCTCTCCTCAAAGCTTGTTTTCAATTTTTTTTCTTTTCTTTTTTTTCGGAGCTGGGGATCGAACCCAGTTGTTTTTAATTTTTACACCCATGCCCTTCACTTCACCATTTACCCCACAGAGGGATTTCACCTTTGAGGGAATATCAACCTCCCTGTCGGCTTTAATGATGTTATTGAGCTCATCAGCTACAGTTGGTTAGGCCACAATGACTCAGGGTTTTGAAATTAACTCCACCACTCCACATGTGTTTAGGAAAATGAGGACAGAAGGCAGGGGCTCGCAGGCCATGCTAGCTTCAGTTTAGGCAGCAGGACCCTCTCTCTGCAGGATCTGGCAGGCTCTGAGGGCCTCTTGTGCATTTTCATAGTTATGGCCATTGATGCTTTAGTTGTCTAGCTTTCTCTACCGGGCTTTTAAAATATCTTTTCTTGCATCAAAATAATCTGTTGTGCCGTCTTGTTTTCTCCACATTCCCACCGCCTCCACTGTTAAATGTGCCATTGTTCCAGGGAGGCTGAAGGGGACCCGGCTCGCCCCACCCAGCTGGCCCCCCCTGACCCCCCGCAGGTGGAAGGGGCTGCCTCCCTACTCCAACAAGACCTCCTGTGGTGGAAGGGTAGGCTCATTAAGGCTTTTCCCAGGCCACATCACAAAAGATGGCTGAGAAAACAAAAGTAGACTCTGGATCCCACTGCATGCCTTTGTGGCTCAGGGAGGCAGGCATCATGGAGAGATGTGGATTCCATCTATTGAATGTGGAGTCATGGGAAGGGCGGCCCAGAGAGGAGGGGCTTGAGAGCTTCAAGGGCATTCAGTCAGCAAGCCCCAGTGCTTACATAATGCTGGGTAGAGAAAAACTTTCTAGCATTGTCAAGGAGAGAAAGCAAGAATTTAATCTCTCAGGACATTGATACAAAAAAAGTAGAGGAACGTCACCCTCTCAAAACTGTAAAACACGAAGTCACACCTCAGTCCTCAGAACTGCCACTGCTGGGCCAGTGTAGGTCTCTTTATCTGGGGGGACTCTTGCATGAGCTTCCTTTTGGTGCCCACATGGCAAACTAAAGTTGGCTGCCTGACAGTCTGGCAGACTGGGCCTTAGCAATCAACCAGCCCCTGCTTTGTCTGTGTCTTTCCTGTCTAGTCTCCTTGACCACAGCTGAGGTCTAGTCAGCCACTTCTGTTTCTCTCTTGTCCTGTGTCAGTTACAGAACCAGGTTTGCTGCTGTGATGGAAGACAGAGACAGGATGAGAGGTGGGTTGGTTTTTTTTTTTTGCCTGTTTGTTTGTTTGTTTTTTAAAGTTCTGTGCTTGCTCATGGTACTGTCAGGTAAAGGCAGGCTTGGCTTTGGTTTTAAGAACTTATCGGGTGGCCAGATCCCTCTTCTCATGGTTATGAGAAGGAACGATTTCCAACCCAGCACAGTGTTCTAGCTAGAACCGTCACTCCCCAAATCCTTGCTATTACTCAGAATCTCCTATAGTCCAGAGATGTGTGTGAGGGGCATTCACCAACACATTCATGTATGTTTATGATCTCACAGGTGGTGTGTGTATGTGTGTGTTGAAAGAATAAAAAATGCAGCTAAGAAGTCAGAAGTTTAAAAAAGCCCTAAACACCTCAAATTCCAGACCCTGCCCTCTACCTGTACTAGCTGACCATAAAGTTAGATTAAAATCTTAGAGAATAATCTTGAGAAGCAGGAAGCTTCTCCCAGGAACCGATGGACCATAAAGTAAACAATCTTGAGAAACAGGAAGCTCCTCCTTGTGATTTTTCACTGGTATTCTCGACATTTTCCAATGATGCCTCCCTACCCGCTGGGGTTGAGGTTTCTTCCTTTAAATTCCCCTTGTCTAGTTACTGGGGGTCGAACTCCACTGCCCCTGCGTGGGATACGAGTCTCGACCCCAGTGCACTGGTTCCTATCAATAAACCTCATGTTTATTACAGCAAGGATGGTCTCACGTGATTCTTGGGGCGTCGCATCATCCTGAGACTTGAGTGAGGGTCTCCCCACTCTGGGAGTCTTTCATTTGGGGGCTCGTCCGGGAACAGCGACCACTCTCGTCTCCAAAGACCCACTTGGAGGTGAGATAGCATCTGTGTCTTTGTCTGTGTCCTTGTGTTTTGTGCCGGGTAAACTCTGGGTCTGTATTTGCTACTCTGGGTCTGTATTTGTTCTCGAGTTCTGGAGTTCTGGTTTTGCAGTCGCTCCCGTCTTGGGCTGAGAAGGGAGGCTCATGTCTCAGGAGAGACTGGGGTGTGAGCGGTAGATGTGCCAGGGGCTCACCGATTGTGCTGCCCTGGGAGACGTCCCAGGAGGTCTGGGGGAACCCCAGGGATGCCTGGGAGATTCCTGTCTGGGTGCCGGTGAGGATTCGGTGATTCTCCTGGACTGGAGAAGAGACCCGTCCTCCCAGCTGTCTGTATTTCTAGAGTGGTCTTTGTCTGTGTGTTTTAGGTCTTTGTTTTGTGTTACTTGTGACTTTGACGATGGACTCCTCTGAGTTTTCTAGAGTGGTCTTTGTGTGTTTTAGGTCTTTGTTTTGTGTTACTTGTGACTTTGAAGATGGGACTCCTGATTTTGACTTTAGACCACTGGACTGCTAGAGCACACAATTTGTACCGCGGCGGACTTTTTGCTCCTTGGGGTGGCCAGTGTTTGATATTGGCTGGCCTCCAGAAGGCACCTTTGACTTAACCATTATTTTTGATCTGCTGTCATTCATCTATCTGTGATTGAGAAGGAAGAGTAATGTGGAATCTGCTCTCCTTCATCTGTCGTTGTAAGCTCCCTTCTAAATTAGTTCAGTTTTGTGGTGATCTCGCGGCGGCCGCTTGTTTTTTGTTTTTGTGTGCACTTCTATTTTTTGTCTGTCAATCTTTTGACTGTCTTTCTGTATGACTGAATGCTATTTGTCCTGTTCAGCGGACCTCTATTTTCTGGACTCTTGTTTTCTTGCCATCCCACTTGAGATGCTTGTTAGTAACTGTTACAGGAGATACAGACTCCTACTAGAGGCCAGAAAAAATGTTCCAGACACGGATGGAAGGCCCACACTTCTGTCTGTTGACTTCAATACGCCTGAAGGTAGGGAGCGCCAGGTCTACCATCAGACTCCAATGGTGGGTCTCTGAGGGGCTGAAAAAAATGCCCCACCAATTTGGCTAAAGTAAGGAAAAGATATGAAGAAAAAGTTGCAGAAACTTGAAGGGTTAAGCTAAGTCGCTGAGAGAGTTATTGTAAGTTGCAGAGAAAATAAGGTTGATGTGTGGTTCAGGGTCTCTGCATAAAATGGACAGCACCTAATAGCTGTAGAAGAAGATGCAGACAGAGAGACTGAAAAAAGAAAGAAAGAAAGAGGACAAAAAGAGCAGAAAGCTAGGGAAGAAAAGAGACAAAAAGAAGAGGAAGCTAGAGAGCTAAAGAGAAATAAAAGACAAGAGAGGAACATATACTGGCCACAGTAGTTAGGGAACCTAGGAAGACAGTACCTGGCAACAGAAGAGAATTCCTGGCTAAAGATCAGTGTGCCTAATGCAAAGAAAAAGGACACTGAGTCAGGGACTGCCCCAGAAAGAACAAGATGGGCCACTGGAGAGCCTCTCTGTCCTAGAGTGCTGGCTATGCGCAGAGATAGAAGGGAAGCCCGCCCAGTTGTTTTGTGGATACAGGGACCCAACACACTGTGCTCCTATGCCCCGGTGGGCCAGTATCCAAAGACCTTGGGTACAGGGGGCTACTGGCAACAAACAATACTTATGGACTGCCCGAAGAACAGTGGACCTTGGCGTGGGATGGGTAACCCACTAGTTCATGGTCATCCCTGACTGCCCCTATCCCTTGCTCATGAGAAATTTGCTCTCCAAAATGGCTTGCATGGGCTGAAATGGCTGGGTGAGGCCATGTGTATGCGTATCTGCAGACTGTGTATGTGGAGCTTAAGACCTGTCTCAGTGTATCAGTACCTGATGCTGAGAGATGTGTGGCTTAGTGCTGTTCTGCCTGGAACACATCACTCCTACCAGCTGGGCACTAACAATTATCACCCAATCCAGGACTTAAACTGTGATAGAGTGGCTGATGTTTTGTCTTTGAATAGAACGTCCCAAAAGATGGGACCACTGGTCAGTTGCCATAGACTAGATTCTCCACCAGTTGGGGGCAACCTGGTCACCTTGCTGCCCAATCCTGACCTGGAGCCACCATAGCACGAGTGTCAAGTACTGGCAGAAGCCCATGGGTGGAGGAAAGACCTCTGCGACTGGCTGATTTACTCCTGCTGAAAGCCGAGGCTACCTTGTCTACAGACAGGAACAGTTCTCTTCATGAAGGTCAGAGATAAGTGGGTGCTGCCGTGGTGGACAGCACAAATGTCATCTGGAATGGCTGAACCTCAACCCCCCAGCACATCAGCGCTGCAGATGTCTTTGCCATCTCTTGGATGCCCTGATGAAGCCAGCAACTGTGAGTATTATTCATTGCCTAGGACATCAGGAAGGAAGAGATTCAATGGCATGGGGGCAGTAACAAAGCAGATAAAGTGGCTCGGGAAATGGCTATGCAGGAGCCTATCCTGGTTACAGGCCTGCAAGAGACAGCCACTGGGAACTGGGATTGGACTAAGGGATGGCCTCACTTAGAACGTACAACAGAAGAAAAGGCCCAAATTGCTTAAACGAAAAAAAGACAATGGTACACTTGAGGGAAAACTATATTCCTCAGAGAACAAACAAAAGACTTCCTTTGCCAAATACAGAAATGGACTTACTTAGATAAGAAGCTTGTCCAAGTAGTTAAGGTGTATGCAATAGGCTTTAAGATTCTAGCCAGAGAGGCAGTAAAAAATATAAGGTATGTCAGTAAGTGAATGCTTAGCAAGCAAACAGGGCAAAGAGACCTAGAGAGTTTAGTGAAAAGTCGAAGTGAACTTCACTGAGATAAAACCAGGAAAATATGATCACAAGTATCTCCTAGTGCTTGTAGATACCTTTCCAGGAATAGATAGAAGCTTTCCTCACCAAGCAAGAGACGGCCTCGGTAGTCATCAAGAAGATACTGGAAGAAATCTTCCCCAGGTCTGGAGTGCCCAAGGTAATCTGGTCAGACAATGGCCCTACTTTCATTGCCAAGGTAAGCCAGGGTGTGGCCAAGTATTTAGAGGTCGATTGGAAATTACGTTGTATTTACAGACCTCAAAAGTTCAGGACAGGTAGAGTAAATAAATAAAACTCTAAAAGAGACCCTGACCAAATTGACCATGGAGACTGGCATAGACTGGGTGGCACTCCTTCCCTCTTGCTCTCTTCAGAGCAAGAAATACCCCTTCCAGATTCAGCCTTACCCACTTTGAGATCTTATATGGGGCCTCAGCTTCTCTGACTGTATTAGATGATGTTACTGAACCAACATGTCATAGTAATAATGATTTATATGCCAGGCTAAAAGACCTACAGGTGATACAGAAAGAAATCTGCTCACAGCTGGCAGCAGCCTATGCCCCGGGGACCCCCGAGACATCTCATCAGTTCCAGGTCGGAGACTTCAGATACATACAATGACACGGAGCCCAGACACTCGAGCCTCGCTGGAAAGGACCGTACCTGGTGCTGCTGACTACCCTGACAGCCATCAAGTCTCAGCCCTCACCAGCCGAGTACTAGCTGTTGGGGCTGAGAGCTGGGACCTAGAGGGACACTCAGATCTTCAAAAAGCTCCCTAGACTTGCACATCAGATAAGTGGATACATCAGAGACGTGACTGGGAGGTTGCTATAATGCTCACTTGAGGAGTGTGCTTTAGAAACAAGAATTTCATGTTTGCCCTGGGTTCCATCGGGATAGGTGTGGGGATAGGCTTGATTTATATTGCAAATGATGTAACATCCCCTTACTATGAAGGCATTACGTGCGTAGTACTTCTAACACTTCTTGGGACTGTGCCTCAGGGATCGTAAGTTTAGAAGTTCTAAGATAGTCATGATCTTGGTGTGTAGGTTTAGATAGTGTCCAGATTGGAATCCTGATGCTAAAGACTTAGTAAGACAAAAAAAAAGGAGTTGAGAATTACTTAAGGCTATCTTAAGAGTTGAGAATTACTTAAGGCTATCTAGGTGCTGCAAGGGCAGCTACAAGGACATCTGCTGTTGCCCTGCAATGCAAGGCTTATAGAGAATTCAGAACTGCCATTGACTCAAATATAAAAAGAGTGAAAAAGACTTTTTAGCTGACCTCCAAGAATACCTAACCTCCCTCTCAGAGGTAGTCCTTCAGAATAGGAGAAGATTAGACCTGATATTCCTTAAAGAAGGAGTCTGTGTGCTACACTGAAAGAATGTTGCTTCTATGCAGACCATTCAGGAGTAATTAAAGACTCCATGAATAAACTTAGAGAAAGGTTAGACAAAAGACAGAGAGACAGAGAAGCGCATCAGGGATGATTCAAGAGCTGGTTTAGTAGATCTCCTTGGATGACTACTCTGATATCTTCCCTTAAGGGACCCTTTTTAGTTTTGCTTCTGCTTCTGATTATAGGTCTATGTGTGTTAAAGAAACTAGTTACCTTCATTAGAGAAAGAGTGAGTATTGTTCAGATTTTGATGTTATGCCAACAGTATCATGCTTTAGGAGGACAAAAAAGTCAATGTTATAAAGATACTAAAATTTAGTTCTTTGATTAGAACTAGCCACTAGAAGAAGTAGGGAATGAAAGAATAAAAAAATGCAGCTAAGAAGTCAGAAGTTTAAAAAAGCCCTAAATACCTCAAATTCCAGACCCTGCTCTCTACCTGTACTAGCTGACCATAAAGTTAGATTAAAATCTTAGAGAATAATCTTGAGAAGCAGGAAGCTTCTCCCAGGAACCGATGGACCACAAAGTAAACAATCTTGAGAAACAGGAAGCTCCTCCTTGTGATTTTTCACTGGTATTCTCTACATTTTCCAATGATGCCCTCCCTACCCGCTGGGGTTGAGGTTTCTTCCTTTAAATTCCCCTTGTCTTAGTTACTAGTGGTCCAACTCCACTGCCCCTGTGTGGGATACGAGTCTCGACCCCAGTGCACTGGTTCCTATCAATAAAACTCATGTTTATTACAGCAATGATGGTCTCTTGTGAGTTCTTGGGGGGTCGCATCATCCCGAGACTTGAGTGAGGGTCTCCCCACTCTGGGGGTCTTTCAGTGTGTGTGTGTGTGTGTGTGTGTGTGTGTGTGTGTCTGTGTCTGTGTGTATGTGTGTGTGTGTGTGTGTGTGTGTGTGTGTGTGTGAGCATGTGTGGGACTGTCAATCTGTACATGCACTTAGGAAAGGAACACATACAATCCACATGGTCGTGTATCCATCTATTTCATATTTATTTAATTCTGGAGTTTCTCAGAGCAATGCTTGTACCTATGCTCCTTTCCTTATTTTTCATGTTTTTCATTGCTGGGATGCAGCATCATGATGGATATTTGTTGCTGCAGTCATGGAACCTACAGTATGATCTGAAATGATTTACTAGCTATAATAGGTTTTCTAGGGGTCAATGTCTTAGAATTTTCTGTCAATATTATCTGCAAAGATAGATGGATTCTCTTCTGCCTGGAGCCTGGCTGCTTCCCCAGGGCTCTTGAGATGGTCCCTATACCCAGGATGCACTCTTTTATAGGTTGGGGTCACATTAGGTGATCTCGTTCTGAAGGAATACCCATTCAGAGCCTGCCCCAATGTGACTCATACATATACAGCCACCAAACTAGATAAGATGGATGAAGCAAAGAAGTGCATGCTGACAGGAACTGGATGTAGATCTCTCCTGAGAGACATAGCCAGAATATGGTAAATACATAGGTGAATGCCAGCAGCAAACTACTGAACTGAGAACAGGACCCCCTTTCTGAAGGAATCAGAGAAAGGGCTGAAAGAGCTTGAATGGGTTTGAAACCACATATGAGCAAAAATGCCAACCAACCAGAGTTTCCAGGGACTAAGCCACTACCCAAAGACTATACATGGACTGACCCTGGGCTCCAACTGCATATTTAGCAATGAATAGCCTAGCAAGGGCACCAGTGGAAGGGAAAGCCCTTGGTTCTGCCAAGACTGAACCCCCAGTGAACGTGATTGTTGGGGGAAGGGTGGTAATGGGGTAAGGATGGGAAGGGGAACACCCATATAGAAGGGGAGGGGGAGAGGTTTGGGGGATATTGGCCTGGAAACCAGTAAAGAGAATAACAATTGAAATGTAAATAAGAAATACCCAATTTAATAAAGATGGAGAAAAAAAAGAGAGAAAAAAAAAGAGTAGCACACATGCCTCACAGTTCCCCCAGGCCAAGGTAAAAGTGTATACAAGAGAGTTTGGAGTAAGATTGCTAACATGTTTTTAGCAGAGGTAGATGACAGGTCAATGTCCCCAGTTCTTTACTGTGTGCTGTGTGATGTAGGAGTTAATACTAGAAATTGATATTGAAATTACACATACACACAAACACACACACACACACACAAACATGCACACATGCATGCATGCACTTGCTCCAGTCAGATTACAAGATGCATGGAATTGCATGACAAGATGCTGCCATGAAACTGCTAAGCTCTGTGAATGTATTCAGTAAGTCAGACATTGGGTAGCACACACGTGAGTTTTTTGGCATTGCAGGATCACAACAAACAGCAAGAAGTGTTCCGTGTGGGGATGGAGGAGATGGGGAATATGGGATGATCAGTGCTAGGGATGTGTAGACACACCAGCAATTGAGGGGACATATAGATTCTCCCCTAATATCTCCAGGTGTGCAGCCTTACCAACACCCAGATTTCTGCCCAGTGACAGTGGTATGAGCCACTGGCTTCAGAGAATGGGTCCTTCTGCCCTATCTGCCCAGACCTCCAGGTGCTTCATGGTGTAGCCGTTGGATCTAAGATGCTTGTGACTTGATGTTCTCTGTTGAGGAACAGAAAGGAGTGTTATTGAGTTTCCAAGTAATTGGAGATTATTCAGATTCTGATGCAGATCACAAATTCAGTTCCCCTGTGTTTGTTGGGTGCCAAGAGCTAATCCACGGCTTTGTGCATTCTGGGCAATTGCTCTACCACAGAGTATGCCTCAAGTCCGAGGAAGCACCCTGTGCAATCTTGCTCCTTTTCATGGTGTAGACTTCCTCTGAAGCCCAAAGTATGGCCTGTTTTGATCCATGTTCCACAAGCATCTGGAAATCATTAAAGTTTGTACTGTGGCTTTAGCAGGCTGCAAGTGTCCTAGAGGTCAGGTTGGTTCAAGAATCCTCTGTCCTGCCTTATTCGCTCCCTGGCAGAGATGGGAAGAGAGCAAGGTCAAACTGTGGGTTTATCTCTTTTCTTTCTTGGTGTTTTTTTTGTTTGTTTGTTTGTTTGTTTGGTTTATTTTTTAGATGTATTCATTTTATGTATGTGAGTATTCTATCTGCATATACACCTGTATGCCAGAAGTGGGCATCAGATCACATCACAGATGGTTGTGAGCCACCTTGAGGTTGCTGGGAATTGAACTCACGAGCTTGGGAAGAGCAGCCAGTACCCATAACCACTGAGCCATCTCTCCAGCCCTCTCATTGGTGTTTATTCATGAGCTTAGGAACTGTAGATGGGCACATCCATCTATAAGTAGTAAATGGCCACGCCCAGATTTCCCCCTCACCTCCCATGCTGCCAAATCGAACTTATTTGGATCTTTAAGTTTAGACTGGCAGCTCAATATTACATATTTACTTCTGGGACTCACAGACAGCTGTTAACACAGAGCAATCAGACAGAGAGTGGACACTGCCTCATCCCCAGGACAGGGACAGCAGGTGTACACCAGAGCCTGGTTAGCAGCTACTTGTGGTTCCTTCATCCACAGGCAATGCCACAGGAAGCATGTGTAGGTATGGCTACAGGGTGCCTAGGATGCTCTGCACCCTGTCAGATATCTGTGTGTGATGCAGGGTGACACAGAGTTCTGATTCTCAGCTGTTCCCTACCATGTGACCAAAACGTTCCTCTGCTATGGCTTCGTGGCAGTGGGAGGCTCTCTCTCAAGGCCGGGAACCTTGAAAGAACTGAGGGGGTTAATACTTGGCAAGGACTGGAGGAAATGGGTGTGCTATCATGTTAGTCACTGCTAAGCAAACATGCAGGTTTCCAGACTCATTGGTCCAACACACCCTGTTTAGAACCACTGTGGGAGGCTAATGGGACTTGGGACTTTTTTTTTTTAGTGGGGGGGTTAGGAAAAGACTGGAATTTGGAGCTGGATTCTCTATCTTTGGGCGTTTTATTTTTGGGGTGGGCCATATGCTGTCCTGAATAATCACTCTGTGTGTAGGTGGTCAGACAGTTTTCTTCTCCAGTCAAGTCCAACAATAGCTTGACTGAATGTGAAATTCTCACATTCCTATTCTTTTCCTCGAAGTCTCTATGGTCACAGATTCTGTATTTAGTGTGGCAACTGGGACCTCCACATAGGCTTTAATCTCCTTCCTCTGTGTGGAAAGCTGCAATAACATTCGCCATCACAAGATGGCGCTGGCTTCCGCTGTGCCAGCCCAACTTCCTTTCGGGAAGCTAGCTGTGTGCGCATGTGCTAAAGTGTGTTTGCACCAAGTCTTTGCCCACCCTGGGGCGTGCCAATGAGATCATGGGTAAGCGACCAATCAGGCGTGGACGCGCCGAGCTAGGGTTTTATAAGCAGCGCATTTCTGGGTCCCGGGTCTCTTCTCTTCAAGATGTAATAAACGCTTTGCTGCAGAAGGATCCTGGTGTCTGCATGTCGTTCTTGCTGGCGAGATGATAGCGCAGGATATTTGGTGCCGAAACTGGGAACAAATGCCTCACCATCGCCGGCGCCGAGGAGAGCCTCTGTTCGCGGAGAGGGTCCAGAACTGCAGGTCGAAAGGTAAGCTCTGAGAGGCATGTTTGGTCTTGATCTCTCTCATCTCTCTCCCCCATTAGAAGATGCGGTGGAAGCTTTTGTTATTGTTTTGGCAGCGCTCATTCTTTTTCTTTTGGTTTTTGATTTTGCGGCTGCCGCTAGGCACAGTCAGAAGTCGTGCCTAGAAGATGAGAAATGCTGCCCAACAGTAATAGCAGGACAGGGGGCATTAGAGGAGTTACAGGACAGCATGCCAGAAACAGAGCGGAATGAAAGATTAAAGAGCTCAAAGAGAAAAGGTGCACCTAAGAAAAGAGGCCCTTCCAAGGACCTTGGATCCGAGGAAGCGAGAGATAAGGGAAAGGACGCCCTGGGAGAGAAAAAGGGAGGAGATAAAAGGAACACAATATTTTGGGAGGAAAATTTTGTCTTTGTGCTTGTAAAAGGTGTGATTAGGCTCTGGAAAGTTCACAGAGTCATACTGACCAGATTTGATAGAGGTAGACCACCTGAAACATTTATTCAGGAGAATCAAACAAAAAGATATCTCAATTCTTCATTTTTCCTACCCCCTACCCCAAAGGACATCTCAACGCCCGTACACAGCTTGATGGAGTTAACGTAATTGGGTTGTGAGTGGAAATATTCAGGACTGTGTTTCACTTCCATACCATTTGTGAATGTCAGTGGTGCTGCTCAGATATCCCGTAATATATCTCAGTATCTTACAGGAATTTGGTTTCAACACATTGATGGAATAGTCCAGGAATTGAGACAATCCATCGTCCATATCAACTCCACTCGAGTGGATGGTCACCGTGGAAGTGGTGGGAAAGGGAAAATCCTACCTCTCTGCTGACTCCTATTGGAATCTGGGTCCCTTTGGTGGGACACCATCTAGTTTTTCCCCTTTGTCTATTGTCTGTCCTTGGTGCACCAAGCTGTCCATGTCTGTCAGTTTATGTCTGTGGTTTTTGTTTCTCGTTGCTTAAATGTTTTATGTTTCATGTTCAAAAGAGAAAATGGTAAAAACTTTATCTGCCAGTCGTTCACACCTTGATTTGGTTTTAACTCGTTTCAAAAAGGAACAAATGAATAAAAAGCAGTTTCAATCGGCCTTTAGAGCCCTGCACCTGTAGCTAGGAGCATAGGTCAGCTGGAGAAGCTGCCCGGGGGGTGAGCGTCTACATGAGCTGATCTTAAAGGCGCCAGCAGCTCCTCAGCTTCTTTGGTACAGGAGCTGATGGCTGTTTCTCTTAGAAAAATCCCTGACTTATTATTAGACTTAGCAGGTGACAAGGTGCTTCTCTTAAAATCATAGCTAGAAAAGTAAAAATGGTGCTTGGTCTAAATATTAAAGATATGTGTAGCCACTTCAATTTTGTTTCTTATTGGTTTTAAATGTATAAATATGCTCTACATGCCTTGGTTGTGGAGTATTGGCTTTTAAGTTATTGGATATGGTTAAAAAGGTATAATATTGGAAACAGAAAGTTGACATAAAGCTGGTAATTTGGATGAAGTCATTCTAGACAACATGTGGCATGAGCCAACCTAGGGAAACCGGTCTAAATTGAGATAATATTTTTATGAACTCTTATCCTAGAAACCAGGCTTCTAAAAGAATTTAGGACAATGTCTCTTTGTTGAGGTATTGGAGACCGCACCATCGTGTGTTCATATGTAGTAATTGGCAGTCAAACTTAGTAGCATGAAGGGATAGACTTGGTGTTTTGGAGACTAGATTATGGAGACTAGATTGTTGGAGGTTGAGTTTTGCTTTCCAAAGTTGTGGTTTGCCCTGAAGTTATCTGTATTTTAATGCTAATTCCACTGCCCCAAGGACAGCTGCCTAGTCACTACTCAGAACTCAGGTGACCTTGTGGTTGTGCTCTGGTGTTACAAGGAGAACTTAAGGATTTGATTAAGGATTGCCAGTGTTACATTGACTAACTCAAACTTATTTGTAATTGAGAAAAAAAATTAAACAGGTAGAGATTGTTACAGGATTTACGAAGGATTGATGAGGTTTTGGAACTTGTGATAGCATTATATAGCCTGTTTGCTTACTCCAACTGCCATTTCAAGACAGATTTAGAGGATTGATTTTATACAATTTGTTTACGTCATAGCGATTGTGAGTTTTCATTTCATGAGCTTGCTTATAATTTTAGAGAGCCCATGAAGTGATATCATTAAAAATTTTACAAAAGAATGGCTAATAGCCTTATATTATGTAATTTTGTTGCTTCTTCAATGTAAGAAGTTAGAACTTTGAATCTTTCAGTGTATATGGAAATTTTTACTACAAATCTTTGCTCTCAAAATGAGCTTTAATATTTGGGGAGTAGCTGTTACACTACTCCAGAAAAGAATATTTGAAACTAATTTTAAGCTTCTAAGGATATGTTAATTGCCAAAATACCTCACCTTACCAGAGGACTTAAGCCTTTGTTATCCTCATTGGAGATAAAACTTCAGTTGTGTTAATACAGAATTGTAGGCTAGAGTCATGGAAGTATTTTAAAAAGAAACCTGGTGAAACATACCTTATTCCAAACAGCAATCAAATTGGTTATTACAAAATACTGATATTTGGCCTATTACATATACAAATTTTTCAGGCAAAATTGATAATTTTACTCTTTGCATGCTTTTGTACTTCCTGTATATTTGTGCATGCAACCCATAGGAAATGTGCTTATTAGAGGCAAGTTTTCTACATGAAATCAGTGAGTGATGATTTCAGTGTGAATTGTCTAACAACTCACTGTCCTTTCAGTGCTCTGGCTCAGACAACTAAATTAAACCTTAGACTCATACCTAGCTTTAAAAATGGTAATGGAGTTGATATGAAAAGAGGAAGACTCCATTTGCTTACTTTCAATTCCCAGCCTCGCCCTGCCAGCTCAGGGATTTCTAGTACGACTGAATGTAGACAATATTTACAGGATTTGGCATTTCTAATTAATGTTTATGTTTAGGTAAATAAAGTTTGTGAGGTGCTAGAGAGATGGCTTAGTGGTTAAGAACACTAAGTACTGTTCGTTATAGGACATTGAAGAATTCAAACTGGATTGCCTGGACCCCTTAACGAGGGAGGACAATGATACTAGACAGTTTATATCTTAATAAATAAAAAGGGGGAGTTATCCCTGTATGCTAAATAATGCTCCTTTTATTTCAATTTTAAAATTTGGATGCCAAGGTTTATGGCACCCTACAACTAGGCATACTTCTGCCTAGGTGAAATAGAAAGATGCATATATTGGCATGATCCTGTCCAGGTATTTTTATGGGGAAGAGGGAATGTTTGTGTTTTTTCTACAGGATGCTACAAGAGTATGCCAGCTGCCAGAGGTGGTTGCTGAGACTTGCTGATCCTGGGAGCATAAAGATTCAGCTCTCATGGTTCGGGTCCCTGGAGCCATTCCTCTGCCCTGGGAGGAAGACGGAGGATTCCCCCTCATCTTTTGTCATCACAGAAATTCTGGCGTTGCTGCAGTCATTGTGTCCCGTCCCATCGCGGCCTGCTCTCCAACCCTCTGTGCACTGCTGCTTGATGGAGAAGCTGGACTCCAGCTGTTACCCCTTCCCCCCTCATTCCCCTGGTGACTCTTGCTGCCTTAACTGGTGTTGTCATCTTGCAGTCTGTAGCTTCACAGGAATGTCATCTGCGTGAAGCTGCTGTGGACTGAGGAACTCTGCCCTGGTTGTGCAGATCTCAGACATGGTTCCATTGCCTGCTGGTTGTTCCAGAGAAGAATGACTGATCCTGAACTGTCCTGGGAAAGACCTTGGCATTTTCGCTGCTATTGTAGCAGCCATTACTGCTGCAGCCATTGTGTCTGCAGTGTCTAGAGTTACCCTCCCCCCATTCTATTGTTAGGCAAGCACAGTGGGTGAACTTTCTGGAGTAGTTGTTTACAATTGGGAATTCTAAATTTTATTATAGGAGCGGCTTGACTACGGCCCTTGGTGGTAGCAGCTGAGGAGAACCAGATGAGGTGCCCACTACTTATCGGGAGTGGCTCTGTTTGGTGCAGCCCTATGCTGTGGATTAGTGTTCATGCTATGGTTGGTTTGCAAACTCAGATCTCAACAAAAACATGACAAGGTCGTTGTCACTCAAGCACTTGTGGCCATTGAACAAGGGGCCTCCCCTGGAATTTGGTTATCTATGCTCAGGAATTAGTCGGCATCTGAATTCTCTGCTCTTGCACGCCATGGATTTGTGGATTCATTGCACTGAGATGAGAGAGACTCAATGATTCTTTGATCAGCCCTTCTACATCGCTGAGGTTTCCTCATTGCACGCGATAGGGTGATCATGATTTCCCCACTAACTCATTTTCTGGCTGGCCTCTTTTGTAGAGTTCGCCCTAGGTCATTTAGCAGTTACTGGCACACAGCACTGCGGTATCCAGAGACGGGCAACTTTCCTCATGCACAGACCAATCTAAGACACGGGGCCCGGTGGCGATAGGGTTACCCTACGACGGATAAGGCTGTGACAGTAGAGGAACGACCTAAGACAGGAGCCACAGCAGATGGACGTAACTGCAGAGGCCTAGACCAGCCTCATTCTACTAAAACAAAAAGGGGGAGATGTGGAAAGCTGCAATAACATTCGCCATCACAAGATGGCGCTGGCTTCTGCTGCACCCCATGTGGAAGGCCGGGATAGCATTCGCCACTACAAGATGGCACTGGCTTCCTTTCAGGAAGCTAGCTGTGTGTGCATGTGCTAGAGTGTGTTCCCACCAAGTCTTTGCCCACCCTGGGGCGTGCCAATGAGATCATGGGTAAGCGACCAATCAGGCGTGGATGTGCCGTGCTAGGGTTTTATAAGCAGCACCTTTCTGGGTCCCGGGTCTCTCCTCTTCAAGATGCAATAAACGCTTTGCTGCAGAAGGATCCTGGTGTCTGCGCGTAGTTCTTGCTGGCGAGACGTTGGGCGCGCGACCCCTCTGCAAGCTTCTTCCCTTATTAGGGGACCAAAGAGCTTCTTTTGCCTTCTGCCTAGGGAGAGGGAGTGGCCCTCTTTGCATTCATGTATCTCTCCTATAGGTGTTCTGCATTTTCTGTAAACACTGTCTTCCCTTGACTTAAGGGAACTCTCTCTCAGTGCAAAGTTGGCCACTTCAGTCTCCTCATGATTGTATTTTCTAAGTATATGGTTGAAACTGGACTTTGAGAGAAGTCACTGGAGACTTGCTCGCATTTGTGTGTGGTTATTCTGGGGTGGGGGATAAGGGTGGGGCCACCTGAGGCTGCAAGGGTGTGCTATTTCACCATGGGTCTGTGGTACTATCAGCAGTTACTGTAGTTGATTTGTCCTCATATTGATGGGAATTAGTTTGTTTTAAGTTTCTTGAGAGAATGTTGCCAGGCTGCTGTGGAGCTAATCCCCTGGCCTTAGCCCCCTGAGTGCTTGCATTACAGGTAAAGGCTGTGGAGTCTGACTGATAGATACAATGTCAAACCATGAGTGGTGGATATAAAAAGTGTCTCTAAGACCAAATGTCAGGGCCACCCCTCACCTCCACCCTATTCAGATTATAAAAGTCAATGAGGAAGGGCCAGGAAACAAACTCAAAATCGGGAGAAACCACCCCCAATCACTTGGCTAAATGGGTGGCTTAGGGAAGGTCAAGGGTTGAGCCCTGCAGCAGACTAATGATGTGCCAGCTGACAGTAGGTTTCCTGGCCCCTTGTCTCTTAGTTATCTTTCTCCCCACTAATAGATGCTGTGAGTTGTTCCAGGAATATAAATATGACCTATAATTAGCTTCAGCAGTAGAAAACACTGTAAAATCCAGTTTTCAGCTCCAGGCAGAGTATGGGGACATAGGCTCTGTCGTGGGTCCTGGGTCCTGTGGAACCCAAGCAGGCACAATGAGACAGTGTGTACTGAGCCTGCCCAGAGGATGACAGGTGCCTTTTCACCTGCTGACACTGATGATACCCATGGGTATATAATGCTGTCAGGACCATACTCCTCGTACCCTTCCACCTAGGCTCTTGAAACCAAGGCTGAGCTGTTCTTTGAGGCAGTCATGTATGCCACTGCTAACTGAAGCTGATGATGAGGCAGAGTGTGCATGAGTTATGTGTCAGACTTATAAACTTCAGGATTAAAGGTACTTGGTCTGTCATTCCTGAGTTCACAGTGAATATGTATCAAAATGGCCATATTCTGATATATCCAGTTACATAAAATGTTTCTTTAGAATTAACTTTACCTGTTGCCTTTTAATGTCTTAGCATGCCTCTGAGAGGCAGTGGGTACAAGATAACTCAGGGATGGTCTGCTCTGGACACTGCCCACCTGCTAGGGCGGCCACAGAGTTCTTGTCTGAGCAGTAAGCTTTCTGTTGTATTTATCTGTTTGTCCTTTTATTGTGTTTCACCTTTTTCTGTTTTCACAATGAAGCATTAAACAAAACCCTTTGTCTATTAAGTGCACAGGGAAAATACTATGGTGAGGAGAGAGTTAAAAAGCAGCCCTAACTGGTCTCTACCAGACTGCCATAGCACCATCATGTCTGTACCTCTGTCTGCCTACACTGCAGCCCCTCCACAAGCCCATCAGGGAGGGCTTTCCAGCATGTGCCTTGGCTGAAACAGTCTCTGTCACTCGAGGCGATGCCCTACTGACCAGCCAGCCAAATAAGGAAGCTCTGTCTAAACACTGGAGCTTGGTGAACAAAATAAGCAATGGCTGGGAATCCCAATGGACAAGCTAGCTTCTCCCCATGACCACAGCACCTTCTATCTTGCCACACTTGTAAAGAAACAAACATCTGCAATGACATGTTGTAGTGCCATCTTGTGGTCATTCCAGTTACCAATGTCCTCCTGGTGGTCCATACAGCATTACAGGACAATAGTCACTGTGACCAAAGCTGGTCCCTGGAGCTCTCACCATGGTTCTTTTGTCTCTTCGTCCAAGGTGAGAACTTCGGCATGAGCTGTACCCTCAGAGTAACTGGCCTTTCACACTGCTACCCTTAAAAGGCCACAGGTGCCCCCTCCCCCACAACCATCTCCTTCAGAGGAAGCCAAGCAGGACTGCTAAAAGCATGAATCCCCCACTTTCAAAGACAGAGCCTTTAACAATGTTACAAAGCACAAGCTTCAGAAGCAAAATCAGTCCTTGGATGTGATCAAACCAAGACAAGGCCAAGATGTGATCTCTGGCCTCTTTCCTGGGGTTTTAACTCTGACTTTGAAAGGCACTCTGTCCTGTGGGATGAGGTTCAATTATCTCCTAGCCTTTGTAAGTAACTGTGAAAGAGGGCATAGACTGGCCATTGTCTATTTGTATCAGGCATGATTTGAGAAGGAAGGGGAGGACCCAGGAAGCAGAGGGCATTGACCATGGCCCACTTCCTATGGCCCTGAATGGTGGAGGCTGGACATGATCCCATCTCCCCCCTCCACACCCTGTACCCCCTCCCTCACCCTCCCAGGCTGCCCTCTCTGCTTTTTGCATCTTGAATTTAGAAAAGAAAACAAAACAGAAAATGTAGAGCCTACTCCACTTCCCAAGAAATGCACTCATGCCATCAAAGACTTTGGGAAAGCATATGCCAGCCCCCTCCACCTCCTGTTGACAGCTTCACTATGGTCGCCCAGCCTCTCACTCTCCTCCTTTCAGGCTCTTGGCCAAGCCCCTGCCTGCTCTGCTGGGCAAATGACCACATTACCTGCTTTTGCTGTGGGAGGGGTCACCCAGACCGGGCTTCGGTTCCATCTGTTGTATCCCATCTCTCTTGTACCTCCTCCCGTTCCCACCCTCCTCCACACCTTCTGCCTTCATGATGTATTTACAGTTTCTCCTTGTTCGTTTCCTTTCTTTCGTTCATCTCCACCTTTAACTCCATCCTCTATTTCCGTCGACCTTACACTGGGCATCCAGAGCGGTCTTAGGTTGCCAATGAGCTCTATCACCTTACAGTGATCAGAGAGAGCTCCTGAATTTAACCCTCATAGACTCACAGCTATGCTTGCCCTCAGTGAGCCAAGTAGCTACCTCTCAGGCCACGCCCCTACTGAGCCAGGCAGCCATCTTCCTTGGTAGTTATTACTGATCCAAAAATCCCCTCTTGTTGCAGGTTCCTTGAAGCAGGTTCATCCTCGTGTGTCTAGCGCTCAGCAAGGGCTCTCTCTTCAGCCCTCGGAAGTGGAAGAGACATAAGATATTTGCTTCACCCCTCTGATGTGGTGACACGTGAAGCTAAGTAAGCCTTGAATAAAAATGTACACCTTTGCCAGAAATCAAACCTTATTCAGGATAATCCTGTTCTTCATCTGACAAGACGGCAGTTGCTGTCCAATAACACTGACCAGCTGTGGGAAAGTCACAAGTATTTTTTCCCCATTTTCCCGACAGTGGGATAGACTGAACAGAGACTGCCAACCTGAGACCAGTGCAAACTAACCTCACACCTTGATCTTCTCAGCCTCATTCCAATGGGATCTGTGAAGGATGGGAGGGGAAAGAAAGGACTAAATCACCTCAACCAGTGGACTAAGGTCTATTGTAAGTGGATCCATGAATTTTAAAACTAATTAAAACGAATAGAAACACTTCATGGGGATAAGTACTGTGTTTCTGAGCAATATCAAGGTGTGGGAAATGTCAGCGATTTAATCGCATTAATGCAAGAAGAAAACTCTCAGGATTCTGTGTGACTGCGGAAAGGCATTTGATAAAATTGCATTGTGTTTCATAATTAGAACACTCTAAATAGGAAATGAATATGTCTTTTCATGTGGGCAAGAGCCTGTGGCAACACCTGCAGGGTAAGTTGGAGACGGAGCAAGGCCTGCTGGGAAAACTGTGGACTAGAAGCAAGTGGTAAAGCTGGTTGTATCAGACTTATATTAAGCCTGTACTGTGATCAGTCCTCAACTGATAGACATGTAGATACTTTGTATCAAAAGATAATGTCTGCACTTCATTTTGTTGGAGAAAAATAAGAACATATTTAAGTCAGGACAGTATGAGGAGCTTTTTAAAACTTTTTATTGATTCTTTGAGTTTTACCATTCCCACTCATTGACTCGTTTCCTCATACCTGCCCATGGCCCTTGCAACTTCCCCTACAAATGAAACACATAAGCCATCAAACAAGAGAAAACAAGAATCCATAAAAAACACTTCATTATAGAAGTGTCGTGTGTCACACTGAGTCCCACAGTATAGCTCTCTGTCCACACATCTTCATTTGCAAATGTTCATTGCAATGAGTCATTCTCTGCCTTCTGTGACACCCCCTTGCTTTTATCCTTTTGATGTCCTGTGCCATGGAGGTCCTGTAGGTCTGGAAGAGCAGTGCTGTTCCTTTCACAAGTCCCAAACATTCAAAGATGGTATAGATATAGGGGTGGGCCAATTCAGAGACCTAGATCCAGGTCTGGCTGGTAGCTGAATGAATCAGCCATAGGCTCTCCCTTACCTGTACCACCAGGGCCAGCTCTCCAGTGCTGCTCTGAATAGGTCACTCCTGCCATCAGCAGGAGTCAGGGGCAGCTTTCCTGCTCTCATGTCCTCAGGGCCTGCTCACCTGCACCCAGGTGCCAGTAAGTGCCATTGTGCTGACCAATCAAGGTTCAGGGTCCTCTCTCCCAAGTGCTACTGCCTATAAGAGTTTGGCCAGCTGGTGGGATGACTAAGAGGGCATGGATGTGCAATATGCAACTGGTGTTGATTGCTTGCCTGGGTGTGTACCCACGCAGAGTTCTCCAGCAGAGTGCGAACTGGTGCACAGGGCTCATCGTGTGGTACAGCCCTTGACTTCACCCATCCGGCTGATTAAAACCATCTGTGTGTTTTAATTGGCATCTCAGCACTGTGTGTGCACCCAGGCATTTCTGGATGTTTATGGACTGGTGCTGTTTGTGTAAACCATGCATTCTGACCCCCTTTAATTTTCTATTGAGTAATTGAAGCACTTTTCCCCCTCTAGCCACTTTTGGTCTTAGATACTGGGAAGACCACTTTTCTATCTGGGAACAGTCAACCTGCCTCCCCCCATGATTTGGTTTTCCTCTTGACTTTGACACATGCTATTTTTCCTTTTGTATAAAATGTTTCAGAAAAATCTATGTGGCCAAATTGACTAATTAATTGTATCTTTTATGACTTTTGAAATTTGAGAGCTATCTTTAAAAAAAAAACCTTTTGTGTTATAGTTTATGAGAAGGAAGTTTTCTCAAGTATCACACAATACATAGGAAAAGGAGAAGTTACTTGAAACAATGTATTTCTAGGTACAATTAGTCTCAGTGGGTGTCTGTGCTTGCTTTGTACAAGCTGCTTTTGCTTCATGAAGAAAACTGAAATGGGTCTGGGAGGTAGTGGTGCACACTTTTAATCCCAGCACATTGGAGACAGAGGCAGGAAGATCTCTGCAAGTTTAAGACCAGTCTGGCCTATGTAATGAATTTCAGGACAGCCAGGGATGTCATTGAAAGACCTCATGTCAAAAACAAACTGAAAGGGAGGCTGGTGGGGGTGGGTGGGGAGGAAAAAGGAAAACCAGGAATGGAGTAGCCACTCCCTTCATTAGAAATGAGTAATGAGTTTTGCTGGAGCTTCCTAAGAGGGAATATGGGGATGAGATGGTGAGGAGGGTGAAGATGAGGGTGAGTCATTCATTATCAGTGCAATTCCTGAGTTCTAGTCATTCATGATCAGGTCCTTACCATTAACGGCACGAGGGACCCTGGCTCGGGTTGTGAGCCTAACTCAGGGACTGTGAAGACAGGAGTCAGTGTTTCCAACCTCCTGATGACCCAAGGAACTCAATCCCAAGTGGCTGTGGCTGGGTGAACTGGTCTGTCACAGGCTCTCCCTAATCCACAGTCCCAGGGCGAGCTCTCCAGGCTGCTCCGTAGGCCACCCAATGCTGTCTTTGGCAGCACACAGGGTCAGCTCTCCTGCTCTCATGCCCTCAGGGCGGGCTCACTTCTACTCTAGAGTCCAGAGCCAGCTCCCAAGTGTTGCTCAGTCAAGGCTCAGGGTCCACTCTCCCAAGTGCTACAGCCTGTGAGGGACTGGGTGTGTCTCAGGGTGTGAAACAAAATAATTGGGACTAAGGACAGAGAAGAGATGGCAGAAGAATTGGTAACTGATGAAGGACTTTTTGTAAATATTTTAAAAATATTTGTATACAAGTGTTTGATCGTGTATGTGTGTGTGTGTGTGTGTGTGTGTGTGTGTGTGTGTGTGTGTTAGTGTGCACATGTGTATATGTAGTACCCACGGAAGCCAGAAAAGGCCACTGGATCCTGGGACTAGAGTTACTGATGACTAAGTCACCATGGATGCTGGGTAACCTTGGTCCTCTGCAAGAGCAGCAATGGCTCTTTGTTACTGAGTCATCTCTCCAGACCCTGATAGGGGAGATTTTGAAAAACTGTTTTTAACATGGTGGTAGGCACCATTCAACATATGTGCCAACACTTCCAAATCTTATAGGTCTCTTAACTGTCAAGAATTATTAAAATGGACACATGTTTAAAGAATAATTTTTATTTAAAAGTCCTGAGGTCTCAGAGGAGGAAAGCAGAATCCTTTCTGTTCCTCGGCGAACAACAGCAACAATAAAAAGCTCCCAACTCTTGGTTTGTTTTGTAAAAACATGGGAGAGAGCAGGCTTGAATGTGCATTAGATTGTACCTTGAATGAAAAATGTCCAGCTGGAACAGGATGCAAGCTGCTCTCCCCAGACTGCCATCTTGTTTGCTTCCTGTGCACATAGCACTCTCCAGCTGAGGTCCCCTTCAAAGGATGGGAATCTTCTGCTCTGCTGTCCTGCCCACCTGGTGGCACCCTGGGGAAGGGATCTGGAGACAGTTCAAGGGATCTGAAAATCCCAGAGAATGAAGGAACATTGGCCACTTGAGGCAACAAGCCAAGACAGTTTTTACCTCCTTGAGATTTTTATTCAAAGTTTGTTCAACTGGGGAAATGCAACTGGAGAAAGGTCCAGAAATCCAAGCAACCTCCTCCTTGGCAGAGTACAGTCTCTAAACACGACCACCACTGTCTGCTAGGTCATCTCTGAGAGCGCTGCCTCACCCAGATGAACACTTGGTCCAGAGAGGCTGTGACTCAGATGGTGTAGAACATGGTTCTCAACCTTCCTAATGCTGCTGAACCGTAACCTTTAATATGGTTCCTTGTGTTGTGGTGAGCCACTAACCATAAAACTATTTCCGTTGCTACTGCATAACTGTAATTTTGCTGCTGTTATGAATCTTAATGTAAATATTTGTCGCTATTAACAAAAAAATGTGTTTTTTTGATGGTTTTCGGTGACCGCTGTGAAAGGGTCATTCGACCACCAAAGGGACACGGCCTATAGGTTGAGAGCTGCTGATGTAGAAGAACGAGAGCTGGGCCTGTCAGGAGGGGCTCCGAGGGGTTTCCTGGGAGGAAACCATCTAAGGGTCCAGGGTTGAGGACCTAGTGCTCTGCACAGAGGAAGCCACCACACCCAGTCCAACAGTCTCCCAGAGAATTCCAGGGTCTGTCTGGAATAGGCTGCATCTCAGATGGCTGAGAGTGAGAAAGGGAGAGACCCTGTTAGAAAAACTGACCTCCTAGCACAGTGTCCTTAGCGAGCTCTTAGAATGCTCGTCATCATGGCTCAGTGCTGGATTTCTGAGCCCATGAGCCAGCCTGACCATGCTTGCGGGCTCAGTCATCTTAGACCCCTAGGTCTGTGCGATGCTTGCCTTACTGTTGCAAGCTGTGCTCAGAGAGCAGAGTCTGCATGGATAGAGGAGGCCATTGAGGATGCAGAGCATTTGGGCATCCATTGAGGTGGTACCAGATATGGGTGCTCTGCCTTGTCACTGGTGACAGTGAAGCATGCCAGTGAAGTGCCCGAAAGAGTAACGAATTTGATGAAAGGGACAGGAACTCACAGCACCCAATCCTATGGGGGCCACTTAGAGGCACACTATGACCAGCACACAGTGGTCCAGCATATAAGGACACCATTGGGACACATGTCCTGCAGGGCCCTGAGGTGGGCCCTGTTACCCAGTGCCAGATAAAAGAGGGAGAGGCTGGGACTTCCAGGCAGCCTTGGGCCCAGGAGTCTATCACATGACTCCCATCTCACCCCAGGCCTTTTGCTTTTGGTATCTCACTTGCCCCCAGGTAAGCCCTGCAGACAGAGAGGCCCTGTCCCCTTGTGCTCATCTCATGCTCTGATGAACAGGACTGTAGGACAAGCTCTGGAAGCCCAGAGCAGCCACGAGTCTGTCGGGTAAAATGTACCTGTGCAAGGGGGCTGGTGGAACATTAGGCATGCAGGAACTAGCCCTGCTGCCTCCACATGTCTCACATAGAACCTCTTAGCTGGTCTCTGTGCTGGTAGCTCATAGAGGGAATGAGGAGAGGGACCCAAGTGCTGAGATCCAAAAGCTTTTTCATCACGGGACATATATTTCCTGTGAGAGTTGTTGGGGAGGAAGCTGTGCAGGGTTTCTAAGAAGAATGTGTTGTTTTTTAAAATTAAGGTATGTGAGTCTCAGGGAAGGAGATAGAGGGAGCCAATGTTCCAGCAGAGTAAAATAAATATTCATTTTTTAGCTACACTTCTTGGTAGAAGCCAGATGTATTTGAAATGGGAGTGGGAACTGCCTCTGTAGGTCAGAACAGGGCTCCTGTGACCACAGTAATCACTGAGCTATGGGGTGGATGTCACTCAAGCAAGGATAATTACCTCAACAAGAACACCATGTGGCTGGCTGCTTTTGCAGTAGGCTTAGGGGCAACACTTTCTGATGCCTGTCCTTCCTGATGTCCTCTGTTGGCTCCCTGACAGCTAAATAGGAACACAGTAAGTGCTCTATGCAGCAATAAGCATCCTTCTTCATCTCAAAGGAATGTCGCTTTTCTCAGGGTATTTCATCACAACAAAAGTACAACTGGAACAGGGTGCTGCTGGGAGGGTAAAGTCAAGTGGTAAGGGGCATGCACAATCCTTACACAGAGGATGGAGGCACTGGTGTCAATACAAGACACCATCACCGGAAAAGAACCAGCTATGTCACAGATGGCTATGCTGAGCCTCCAGGAGACAAGATGTGCTAGGCTCAGGCATGGGGGTTGTTAGCATTAAGGGCAGGCCTCACAGGTCTGAGTTCTCTGCCCTGTGGTTCTTATTTATAGTTGCTGGGTAACAAGCTGTAAGACACTGAAAGGCAAAACTCCAAGCAGGCTGACTGGTGTTACTGTCTCCAGAAGAAGGCCTACTTTAAAGCGACTAAGTTCACTACAGCAGCATCTATCCATCTAACCCAGCAGCTCAGCCTTCTCCTACTGTACTGGTTAGTTTCTGTCAACTCAACACATACTAGAAACATCTTGGAAGAGGGAGCACTATTGGGGAATTACCTCCATTAGATTGGATTATGGCCAAGTCTCTCCCTCCATTAGATTGGATTATAGTCAAGTCTCTCTCTCTCTCTCTCTCTCTCTCTCTCTCTCTCTCTCTCTCTCCTCTCCTCTCTCCTCTCCCCTCTCTCTTCTTTCCCTCTCTCCCTCCTCTCTCCCTCTCCCCTCTCTGTTTCCCTCCCTCCCTCCTTCCCTCTCCCTTTCCCCTCCCCCTCCTCCCTCTACTCTCCCTCCCCTTTCTCTGTGTGTGCATGCTAATTTCCTTCCTTCCTTCCTTCCTTCCTTCCTTCCTTCCTTCCTTCCTCTTTCTTGTCTGTCTGTCTGTCTGTCTGTCTGTCTTTCTAAATGATTAATGAGGGAGGGCTCCCAGCTCACTATGGATTTTGCTAACTACTAACCTGTGTCTAGGCTGTATTGTATTGTGTTGTGCTGCTATAGGGTGTAGATTTTTATTGTATTGTGTTGTATTGATTTAGTTTGTATTTAAATTTTGTTAACCTTGATTTCCTTTTTCTTTTTTTTTGTTTTCCAAGACAGGGTTTTTCTATGCAGCCTTGGTTTTCCTTCAACTCAACAACAAAAGAACTTCTGGGGGAATCACAATCCCTGACCTCAAGCAGAATTACAGAGCAATAGTTATAAAAGGTATTGGTACAGAGACAGGCAGATAAATCAGTGGAACAGAATTGAAGACTCAGAAATGAACCCACACACCTATGGTCACTCAATATTCAACAAAGGAGCTAAAACTATCCAATGGAAAAAAGATAGCATTTTCAACAAATGGTGCTTGTTCAACTGGAGGTCAGCATGTAGAAGAATGCCAATCGATCCATTCTTATCACCCTGTACAAAGCTTAAGTCCAAGTGGATCAAGGACCTCCACATCAAACCAGATACACTCAAGCTAATAGAAGAAAAGAGCAGGGAAGAATCTCCAACACAAGGGCACTGGGAAAAATTTCCTGAACAAACCACCAATGGCTTATGTTCTAACATCAAGAATCGACAAATGGGACCTCATAAAACTGCAAAGCTTCTGTAACTCCAAAGACCCTGTCATTAGGACAAAATCCAAACCAACAGATTGGGAAAAGATCTTTACCAATCATACAACTGAACAAGGGCTAATATCCAAAATATACAAAGAACTTAAAAAGTTAGACTCCAGAGAAGCAAATAATCCCATTAAAAAATGGAGTACAGAGCTAAACAAAACATTCTCAGCTGAAGAATATTGAATGGACGAAAAGCACCTAAAGAAATGTTCAACATCCTTAGTCATCAGGGAAATGTAAATCAAAACCAACCTGAGATACCACCTCACACCAGTCAGAATGGCTAAGATCAAAAACTCAGGTGACAGCAGATGCTGGCAAGGATGTGGAGAAAAGGGAACACTCCTCCACTATTGGTGGGATTGCAAACTGGTACAACCACTCTGGAAATCAGTCTGGAGGTTCCTCAGAAAATTGGCATTTCACTACCTGAAATCCCAGCTATACCTCTCCTGGGCATATACCCAAAAGACACTCCAACATACAACAAAGACACATGCTCCACTATGTTCATAGCAGCCTTATTTATAATAGCCAGAAGCTGGAAAGAACCCAGATGCCCTCACCAGAGTAATATATTCAAAAAATGTGGTACATCTACACAATGGAGTACTACTCAGCTATCAAAAACAATGACTTCATGAAATTCATAGGCAAATGAAATGAACTAGAAAATATCATCCTGAGTGAGGTAACCCAATCACAGAAAAACACACTTGGTATGCACTCATTGATAAGAGGATATTAGCCCAAAAGCTCGAATTACCCTAGGTGCAATCCACAGACCACAGGAAGTTCAAAAGAAGAAGGATGACCAAAATTCTGGATGTTTCTCTTTTTTTTTTCTTTTTTTTTTTTTTTTTTCTTTTTTTTTTTTTCTTTTCTTTCTTTCTTCTTTTATTTTTAATCTTTTTTTCTTAGTTTTTTCTCTTTTTTTTTTCAAACCCTTGTGTCAAGGGCTGACTTTCAATAGATCGCAGCGAGGGAGCTGCTCTGCTACGTACGAAACCCCGACCACTCCTTCTTGAAAGGGGAAAAATTATTCATAGGAAGAGATATGGAAGCAAAGTTTAGAGCAGCTCCTGAAGGAATGGCCATTCAGAGCCTGCCCCACATGTGGTCCATATATATACAACCACCAAAACGAGATAAGACTGATGAAGCTAAAAAGTGCTTGCTGAAAGGGGCCGGATATAGATTTCTCCTGAGAGACACATCCAGAGCATGTCCAATACAGAGGTCAATGGAGCAGCAAATCACTAAACTGAGAATAGGACCCCATTTGGGGGAAGTAGAAGAAGGACTGAAAGAGCTGAAGGGGCTTCCAACCCCATAAGAACAACAATGCCAACCAACCAGAGCTTCCAGTTACTAAACCATTACTGAAAGACTATACATGGATGGTCCCAGGGTTCCAACTGCATATGTAGCAGAGAATAGCCTTGTTGGGGCAACAGTGGAAAGGAAAGCCCTTGGTCCTGCCAAGTTTGGACCCCCAGTGCAGGGGAATATGGGAGGGGGTGGTAAGGGAGGTGGATGGGGGTAACACTCGTGTGGGGGAGGGGGTGGAGATGTGGGCTTATGGACAGGAAACCAGGAATACCATTTCAAATGTAAGTAAAGACATAAATCTAATAAAAAATTTTAAAAAAATAGAGAGAGAATGGGAGGGTTTCCCAAATCCCTATGAGGAAATGATACCTCTCAGGCCACACCCTGGAATTGTGGAAGTAATGCAATATAGTCGGTTCTAAGCCCAAGAAATAAAGATTCTTTACATAGAAGAAATTATAAATGGACAAAGGCGTCCAACAGCTTACTGAAAGGGCAGGCTATCCAGGTGCCTGGCTTCACAACCAGGCTCAGTCAGTGAGTCCAGTTATGGCTCCGTTCCCTACCCTTAATGATTATGCTGCTTTCCCACTAGGTCTGGACTGCAGAGGAGTAGAAACCAACCCACCATTGTCACATTGGCCCTGTCATCCCCCATGGCCTCCTTTCTGCCTATGTCGATAATGCTAGTCATAGAGGATTCAGAAGAACCACTGGGACTGGCCTTCTCTTCAGGCCATTCCAGATGACACCACACTGGACAAAACAAAACAAACAAACAAACAAACAAACAAACAAAACCCTCCCCAAAAACGTGCCAGAGTGACTCCTGCCTTCAGTCAACAAGCAGCCTCAGGGAGAACAGAAGCAGCAATGAGAACATAGAAGACAACCTATTATCTATCCCTCTGGGCCTCAGGAGAGGGCAAGACTGTTCCCAGCAGGGGCTGGCCCAGATGCTTTCCAGAGTGGACCAAGAAATTAGAATATCCAAATGAAGCAGTGTTCCTATGTTCAATCAAACAAGAATACTTGCCTGGGACAGGACAGTCACTCTCCTAAGAAATGAGGGATAGAGACAGCATCGAAAGAACAAGAAGCAGCAGGCACAGACAGGTACCTTTGTGCTTTGTCCTACCCAGTTTGCTCTGTGCTGGTTCCTCCTGTGTCTCTGGTTTCCATTTCTTCAAAATTGTTTCCGTTTTACCTTTTCTAAGTTCTGTATGATTCTGCCTCCATCCCAAGCCTCCTTTCAGTTCTGGATTTCTACCCTTCCCAGCAGGAACTCGACATGATTGATGTGTACCCCACACTACAGAGTTGTCCTGCTGACTCCATGCCTTCACCTGGACATTAGGACCCACAAAAGACAACAGAACCCACAAGGTGAGGCTTCAAAGGCTATTGGCTCATTGAGTCTTCCAGGCACTACCAGTAAAGCACATCAGGACATTAATCACAAGAGCTGCAGAAGAAATTCTTAACTTTTCAGAAATAGCATCACACTCCATGAAGTCTCAACACTAACAACAAGCAATGCTTTCAAAAATGTGACAGTGGAGCTGGTGCAGCAGTGCAGATCCTCTGACAGTGTAGCTCCTGTAACAGTGGAGGCACTGAGATAGTGGAGTTACTTTCACATTGGAGGTCATGCAACACTGGAAGACCTGCACGAGTGGAAGTCATGATACAATGGAGATTTGACTGGTACAGTGGAGGTCCTAAGAAAATTCAGGTGCTGCAAGAGTGGATGCCCTGCAACAGTGGAGGCCCTGTGACAGTGAAGGTTCTACAACAGTGGCATTTCTGCGATAGTAGAGGTCTTTAGACAATGTAAGACCAGCAACAATGGAGATCCTGTACCAGTAGAGATCCTGCAAAAGTCTATGTGGTGATATAGTGGATGTTCTGAGACAGTGGAGGTCTGGTGACAGCAGAAGACCTACACCATTGGAGGTTCTAGAACAATTGAGGTCCTAAGACAGTGTAATTGCTCAGACATTGGAGTTCCTGCAACAGTGTAGGTCCTGTGAGAGTGTAGGTGCTAGAAGAGTGAAGGTGATGGATATTGTAGGTCCAGTGACTATTGTGTTCCTACAACGTTGATGGTCCTGCAACAGTTGAGGTCCTGATACAGTGCAATTCTTCCAACTTTGGAGGTCCTGCAACAGAATAGGTCCTGGGAAAGTGTAGACTCTGGGACAATAAAGGTGATAGGAAAATGGAGGTCCTGCGTCACTTGACGTCCGGCAGTATTGGAGGACCTGAGACAGTGGAGATGAGCTTGGAATAGTTGAAGTCAGGAAAAAAGGGAGAAGCTGCCATTCTACAGGTCCTGCAACAGTGAATGCCCTAACACAGTGGAGATCTTGCAGTTGGATTGCATGGATAGTGAAGGCCCTACAAAAGTAGAGGTCCTGTGTCAATGAAGGGCCTATGACAGTGAATGTCCTGCAACAATGGCCATCCTTCAACTTTGGAAGTCCTGTAACAGTGGAGGTCATGAATCAGTGCATTTGCACTGACAGTGAAGAGCCAGCAACAGTGGAGTTTCTCTGCCACTAGAGGTCCTGCAAAAGTCTAGCTGCTAGAAAGTAGATGTCCTACAACACTGGAAGGCTGGCATTAGTGAATGCCACTCTAGTGAAAGACACTAGAGATCTTGCAAGAGTTAGTTTGCATGGACAGTGAAGGTGCTAAAAGGGGGAGGTCCTGCATCAATGGAGGGGTTCAGCAAAAATGGAGGTGCTGCCACACTACTGGTCCAGCCACACTGAA
This sequence comes from Rattus rattus, assembly GCF_011064425.1. Lineage (NCBI taxonomy): Eukaryota > Metazoa > Chordata > Mammalia > Rodentia > Muridae > Rattus > Rattus rattus. The sequence continues at coordinate 183,179,899 of NC_046155.1, forward strand.
TATCTTGAGGCAGTGTATTTGTACTCACAGTGGCAGTCCAGCAAAAGTGGAATTTCTGTGCCAGTAGAGGTCCTGCAAATTCTAGCTGTTGAGAGGGTCCATGTCCTGCAACGTTGGAGGTCCTGCAACAGTTGACATACTGCAACAGTGTAAGACCAGCTATAGTGGATATTCTGTCCTAGTAGAGGTCCTGCAAATTGGCCTTGCCGAGACAGTGGACGTCCTGTGATAGTGGAGGTCCTATGACACTGGAGGGGCTGAGACACTGGAGTTCATGCCAAAATTGCAATCGTTGTAATGGTTGAGGTGTTGTGACAGTAAAAGTCTAGCGACAGTGGACATCCTGTGCCAGTAGAGGTCCTACAATATAAAAGTCCTAGGACAATGGAGGTACTGACGCACTGGAGGTCCTCTGAATATGGAGGTTCATATATTAGCTGTGACACTGGAAGTACAGCAAATGTAAATGTCCTCTGATAGGAGAGCTCCTGCAAATTGGAGTTGCTGAGAGAGGGGAGGTCCTGCAACAGTAGTAGTCCTAAGACAGTGGAGATCCTGAAACAGTGGAGGGGCTGAGACATTGGAGGTCCTTTGACAGTGGACTTCTTTGTAATTGTAGAGGTGCTATGACAGGGGGTTCTGCAATGATAGAGGTCCTTGTTACAGTTGAGGTGCTCCAACAGTGGAAGTTTAGGGACAGTAACTTCCAGTGCCAGTAAAGGTCTTGCAATTTGGAGGGTCTGAAACAGTGGAGTTGCCTGACCGCAGACATCCTACCACAATATTGGTCCTTTGACTGTGGAGGTCTTGGGATAGTTCAGGTGCTGGGACAGTGGAAGTTCTGCTACAGGGGTTATCAAAGTGCATGCAAAGAAGAAGCAATGGTGCCAGCCAAACATGACCATGGCAAATATAATGAAGATTTTCATCCACCCCAACATCATCTTGCTTCTCCAATTAATTGAGTCTGAGACAAATCTTAGAACTTATCGGGAAGCTGGTTGAAATTCTACAGCTTACAAATACATCTGAAAGTCTTTTCTCCTAGAGGAGAACGGGGTCAAGGAAATATTTAGGCAATATTAGCAGCCTTGATCTAAGGCTATGGGTACTGTATAAGTTCACAGTGACCGGAAACCAGATTATATTTTGTTAGAGAAGAACAGAAAAGTCAAAATCATTGACTTTGGCCTTCAATGCAAGTCAAACCTGGGCAAATGCTGAAATGGCAGCATGGTGCTTATCCTATTGGTGCACCTGATCTCTTCCAAGGAAAACTTTAAGATGGTCCAAAACAAAACAAAACAAAACAAAAAACATATGGACCGTAGGAGTAGGCTTATATTTTACCATTATAGAAAAGTTCCCATTTGACTCTGTTGTCATACAACAGCTGAGAAGACAAGTTGTGGCAGGTGTGCACCCTGCCCACTGTGGGGTGTCAAAAGATGCAGCTTAGCCTCTTAATGACAGTCAATCACAGATATTAGCTGACAGTCACAGAGGTGATGATGTACCCCTGGTCAATGAAGACTGTAAGTGGTTCCCAACTCCCTATGAGGAAGTGATCCCTCTCATGCCAGTCACTCCACTTGAGGAAGAAATGTAATATATATAGGTTTTGAGGCCAGGATATTATAGATTCATTGCATCAAGGAAGGTGTAACCAGACCAGGCATCCTACTGCTTACTATAAGGCATCGCTGCACAACCCAGGCTCTACAAGTTTGCCCAGTTATGGTCCCATACCCTACCCTTACTGATGGCACTGATTTCCCTCTAGGACTAAAGAGGAGTAGAAGTGAGTACACTATAGACACATTGGTCTCATCTTCCAATGGTCTAGTGTCTGCCTATGATCATAAGGCTAGTCAAAGAGGAGGCAGAAGAACCACTGGGCCTGCCCTTCTTCTTTTCAGGACACTCCCAATGCCACCCACACTGAACAAAGCATACATACATGCTAGAAGTGCCCTGTGTCTTCAATCAGCAATCAGCCACACTTAGAAGAGCAGTAGCAATGAGAACACAGAGGACAACCTACTCTCCTGCTGTTTCTCAGCAGAGAGGACTTTCCCCAGCTGGGGCTTTCCCAGAGGCTTTAAAGGATGGATCAATCCCAAATGGGAAATTCCCTGATGAAGTTGTGTTGCTGCTTTCCTTCAAGAATGAAACCTTACAAGGGGATGGGGAAAGAGTTTTCTCCTGGAAACGAGGCACAGGGAGATCATCCAGAGAACACGCAGATGGCACAACCCAGGTGCCTTTGTGCTTTGTCCTTCCCAGTTTGCTCTGTGCCCATTCTTCCTCTGGCTCTGTTTTCCAGTTCCCCATAATTCCTATCTTCTTACACTGTCTAAGTATTTTATGATTCTTCCCCCAACCCAAGCCTTCTCCCTCTTCTGGATTTCTTCTGTTCCCAGGAAGGACTTAATATGACTGATGTGTACCCTACTCTAGAGCGTGGTCTTGCTGACTGCATCCCTTCACCTGAATTTTATCACACTCTAAAAACACCAGCTTCCACAAGGTGAGGAGGAGAGTGATATGAGCTCACGGAATCTCCCATAGGTTACTGGTCCTAGCATATACAGCATTAATCACAAGAGGGACAGAACAAATTCTTATGATTTCAAAAGTAACATCACATTCCATTCATCCTCAAATCTAATAACCAATAATGCCTTTGAAAAAGTGAAAGCAGAGTTGTTGCAACAGTGCGGATCCTGTCAAAAGGTAGGTCCTGCAACAGTGGAGGCACTGAATTAGCACAGGTTATGTGACAGGGAAGGTCCTTTGAAAGTGGAGGCACTGAGATAGTGGAGGTCATTCTACCTACAGTGGAGGTGCTGCAAAATTTGAATTGTTGATACAGGGGTATTCCTGTCAATGTAGAGATCCTGTGGCAGTGAAGTTGCAGCATCATGGGAGGTCCTGCTTCAGTTGAGGTCCTGAAACACTGTAGTTGTTGTGGGTGGTGCTACAACAGTGGAATTCCTGGACAGTGGGGGTCCTGAGACAGTTGTAGTGCTCCTACAGTGGAGGTCCTGTGACAGTGGATGTCATGAAGGAATGGAGGTCCTACAGCAAGAGGAGGTCCTGCGACAATGGAGTTAATACATGGACAGTGGAGGCCCTGCCATAGTGGAGGTGTTTCTACAGTGGAGGTCTTGCAATAGTAGTGTGGCTTGGACAGTGCAGTTCCTTGGACAGAGGAAGTCATGTGACATTGATGGTCCTGTGACATTGGAGATGCTGAGACACTTGAGCTCCTGAACAGTAGAAATCCTGTGATAGTTGAAGTGCTGAGACACTTGAGGTCCTGTAACAGTGGAGTTGACACACAGACAGTGGACTTCCTGAGGTAGTGGTGGTGCTTAAACAGTGGATGTCCTGTGACAGAGGAGGTCCTGCAATATAGGAAGAACAATATATGCTGGCTGGACAACCCCGTGGTTACAGTAAATAGACCACCAACCAAGGAGTGTACAGGGATATGATATATCTATATCTATATCTATATCTATATCTATATCTATATCTATATCTATATCTATATATATCTCAGAGGATGGCATTGTCTGAAACTAATGGGATGAATGGCCCTTGGTCCTGTGGAGATGTGATACCCCAACATAGGAGGATGCTAGAGTGGTGGATTTGGAAAAGGTGGTGGGTTTAGGAGCACCATCATAGTGGCAAATTGGAGGAGGAGGGGGAAGATGTAGGAGTGGGAGTTTGTGGAATGGTAACTGGAAAGTGGGATATCATTTGAGATACTAAAAAAAGTGGAAAAGATAAGGTTTACATTGTCTAACCTAAACACAAGGGACACTACATAAGGAATACAAAAACCCACAGATGCTCACCAACAATCAGATAAAATTTGGCCTTTGGCGGTCTACTCCAAAGAAACTATTCCAAGAATGCTGTTTAAGTTTTTCAAACACAGTTTAAAATTCTTAAGTGTACTCTCAAATCTGCTCTAATTCACATAAATCAGTCAAAACTGTTGGCTTTGTAAATAGTTCTCTCTTGTCCCAATGTACATATGCTGGTCACCCCAACAACATACTTGTCTAGATGGGAGTCAATCAGTGTGGGATCCTTGTCCCAACTGGACCATGCAGACCCTGAGCTCACCTTCAGGTTCTCACACACACACACACACACACACACACACACACACACACACACACAGACACACACAGGAAAGAGAGAGAGAGACAGACAGACAGACACACAGACAAGACATTTTGTGAGCTGAGACCCAACCCAGGGACTTGCAGAGAGAGAGAAGAGAGAGAGAGAGAGAGAGGAAGAGAGAGTTCTTATCTCTACTTTCTAATGCATATGTGTGCTCTTGGAGTTGAGGACAGAGACTTGCACATGTAAACCAGTCCTTTACACCTAGGAACATTTTCTGATCAGTATTTTCTCTTCTTTATGCAGTTCTTAAATTATCTTTAAGAGAAAGTAGGGCATTGACCTAGCATGAAATCTTGGACCTAAAGGTACATTTTAATACAAAGCTTACATGTCACTTACAGATGACTCTAGTAGGAAGTACATTAAGTTCAGAATCATTCAATCAGAAACCCTTAGTGTGTATACATCATTCTCACTGCCTTCACTTAACCTCATGTTTGGACCACTGTTCCTAGCTGGAGATTCCTGTTTATCTCCCAGAATAAAAGGGAGGCTCCGTGCTCAAGTGGAACAGCAGATTCAAGGTGGGACTGTTGGGTGACATTACAGTGAACATCAGGGACTGTCCCACGGAGGGAGGACATGGCCCTTTCTTTCCTCCTTGGGAATCATTATCTACATTGTCCTGAGCAGGGAAGGATCCTCTCATTCTAGCAGATATTCTGGATGACACAAGGAATGTGAATAGATTATGAAATCACTTTTCCACATTTCTTTCTGAGGCAGGGACCCTTGAGACCCTTGGCTCAGGAGTAACAGTTCCAGATAGCAAGGTGAGGTCAGTGTGAGCCCTGTCTTGACCTATGAATAGTTATTTATGTTAATCACCAAATCTTTAAAACTTACAGCATGTGAGAGAAAAGTCTCCCAGGAGTCTCAGCTAAAACTAATCAGTGAGTTTTTAAGAACAAGAACAAGTAGGAAATTTAAATTCATGTGATTGCTACAAATAAAGCAAGACACTGTCACTAGATCACCTTTGTGTAAGGGCCCTGACGACATACACAACTTAAGATGTGAAGTGCTCAGCTAGCATGCTTCGTGGCATGAACCCAAGACACAGTTTCTCTGTGTCTCATCACCTCTGAAGCATGGTCCACAAACAATGGCAACAAACCTTCTCTTCCTCAGAGTTCAAAGTTACCTTTACTGTTAGTGATAGTTTCCACAGTTAACTAACCTCTACTGGATAGACAGGTTTGACTAACCTTCTCTGAGCTTCTCCCAACCATGTACAGATGGTACCTCCCTCTGCACATGAGGCCTGTTCCTCTCAGGCCTGCTGTTCTCCTTCCCAGAGTAGAAACTGGATACCTTTCAAGCCTACATTCTTAAGTCATCTATCAACTTTGGGTACATGATAAGCACAACATGACATTGGGTGCCAAATAACACTTTCCTACCTGACAATGAATATGATCCAGGGGTACCAAACATGGAAACTGGTCAGGTAAGGTCAGGTAACCCCCATGCTATCTCCATGTGGAGATGAAGATTGACACACCTTCCCAAGCACACTTTCTCAGCTGTCTCAGCCTACACAGCAGTCCTTTGCTGAGCTTCCTTACTCCCAGTGACTGATGAGAGTACATGAGAAGATGCCTGATTTCTGGAAAGCCCTGGGCCCCATGACCCACAGTAGCAGCAGCTTCTGATCACAGGTGATTTCAGGAACTGAAAATGCCTAATGTTCCTGTGTTGATTTGAATATGCTCAGCCCCGGGAGTGGGACTATTTGCAGATGAGCCCTCATTGGATAGGTGTAGCCTTGATTGAGGAAGTGTGTCACTGTAGATGTGACCCTTATGTTTCTTGTCCTAGCTGCATGAAAATCAGTTTTCTACTAGCAGCCTTCAGATGATGATGTAGAACACCCAGCTCCTCCTGTACCATGTCTGCCTAGATGCTGCCATGCTCCCACCTTGATGATAATGAACCAAACTGCTGAACTTGTAAGCCAAATCCAAAGCAGTGTTCTTCTTATAAGATTTGCATTGGTCATGGTGTCTGTTAATAGCAGGAAAACCCTAAGTAAGTCACTTTCTACCACAGATTACGAGGTTAATTGAGTGATGTCTTCACCTGAGGAGACATGGCCTCTTATTAAGGTTCTAATCTCCTAAGTAATTGCAGGCTCTCTTCTGGCCTAGGCATTGGCTATAATATTAATCTTCCCAGTGTCTTTTTCTCTGTAAACTATACATTTTGCATTTCTATTTGCCCCATTTGCTCTTTTTCATTGAAGTCCTATAACCTCAGTATAACAGAGGCCATACTGGGCTCTCTTCAAATTTTCATCGAAGAAATTTGTTTATTACTTTTTAATTTAGCCTCAGGTAGGTTTTTATGATGTGGGCGGAAGGAAGCCACATTTTTGTAAAAGCATCATACAAATTATCCCAGACCAGTTACAAATATTATTGCCTTCTGAATCCCCTTGTCCTGGGCTTCCACATTCTGAATAGGTCTTGGCACTCCTGACTCCCAAGCTCCTGCCAGTATACCCCATTAAACTCTTCTTAGAGCACTGGGCCACTTCTAGTTCAAAGTTCTGAATTCTTGCATATTTTCCAAAACAAGTAACAAGCACAAACTGGCATGGTCAGGTATCACACAGCAAGAGTCCGCTCTATTACATCCCCTTCTGCATTAGTTACCTTTGTATTTCTGTGACAGAAATGCCATGAGCACAGCAAACTATAAAACATGTAGGCGATTAGTGATCCTATTTCAGAGACCACCTGTTACCATAGGTTAAGTTCCATGACTACAGGGCACGGTGGAAGGAGCAGGAAGCAGAGGACTCACATCTGGAATCACAAGTACAAAGCAGAGAGTGCACAGGGAGTGGGGCAGAGCACTAAAACCTCAAAGCCCAGCCCCACTGGCATTCTTTCTCCAGCAAGGGCACACCTCCTGAGTCTTCCCAAACAGAGTCACCAACTGGGAAAGGAGTACTCAAATGCCCGAGACAGTGGAGGATAGCTCATGCAAAATGTCATGATGATTCAGGAATTCGAATCAGTAACAGAGAGAACCTTCACTCTGGGTCAATGTGTGTTGCTGCAAAGCCAGCAAGCTGCTCTCCCTCCTCTTGAACATAAGATGTGGATTAAGTAAAAATGTAAACAAGCATCTCCATGGAAAATCAACAGCCCTGTTAATCTGGTAATACTTATAGGATTGAGTCCAGAGGTGCTGGACACTGAAATCACAGAAGAAGCCAACACAAACTCAAACCCTTTAGTCTATAGGAATAAAAATACCACAGAAGCCAAAATGGGTAACGATATGGAGCAAACACTCACTCACTCAGCAGATAAAATTACACCTAGCCCTTACTCACAGACCTACTTCATAAACAGTGTACATTCTGCTGGTACCTACTCAACACAATCCTAAATGCTGCAATCAAACCAAATGGTTTCTTACTTTGTTGAGTATGACTTAAAAACACTGAAGTACTCTGAAGGAGGTTAATGGAATCTTCTCAGGGCCTGGGGAGGTTGGCTAAGGGAGTACAGATATTAACAAAGCAACACAACCCAATTTCCCCACCAGCAAGCAGAAACCGGCCTGATGTCAGTTGCCAATTCCTGAGGGTTTAAGAGAAGCCTACAGACTGGAAGGACTGAGGTAGGTGAGATTAAAGTACAATTACACTGAATGCTCACTTGAGGAATGGGAAGGGTAGCAACTGGAAAGTGCTCTGTGTGTGTGTGTGTGTGTGTGTGTGTGTGTGTGTTCCATGAATGTGTTTCTGTGTGAGTGTGGTTGGGTTGTTGCTGTTGTGTGCTTAATTTGAGACAGAGTGTTACCACAAACTGAAGCTGTCCTAAAACTCACCCTGTACACAAGGGTGGTTTGGACAGTAAAGAGACCTTCTCTCTCCTGAAAGGGGGATTAATGATGTGTAGCACAAGCTATGTGTGAATGTAATTTCAAAATCTGAAGATTTTATAAATCTCCTTTGGCTTGCTTTAACAATGCTGGTGATTATAGCAATACATGGTACACTGAGGACAGAACAGAATATATAGTGTGAGCTTTTGAGATGGTTCAGAGGTGAAAGGAATAGCTGATGATCTGAGTTTAGTTCCAGAGGCACTGTTAATAATCAAACACAAATGTAGCCGACTTTTATCCTGTGTAAAAATCAGTCAGGGCATCCAGTCAGAGATTTAAGTATTTTTGGTGTTGTGATGCTACACAATCATAAGACTGATTCCTGTGTAACAGGCTAGTGGAGCAGACAGTAATCAACAGGACACGAGAAAACCTACAGAGCAGGAACTAGAGAGAAAGCTCAGGATTTCAGAGCACTGGCTGCCTTTGCAGAGGACCTTCACTTGTTTTTCAACACTTCCAAGTCAGCTCACAGTCATGTGCAACTCAAGATCTAGAATATCTTACCCTCTTCGGGTTTTGTGGGCACTACATAATACACACAGTGCACATATACTCATGTACACCCTTGTTGGATGACCATAATCCAACCACAGCAGGGACAGACCTCGCCACCCTCAAGCTTGCCAATTTGAAGGAGGAAGCCTTCTTGTTTTAAAAGCACTGGAGAACAGCAGGCACAAGGACACCTGACTCACACATTCGACCCGAGATCTTGAGATGGAAGCCACACATAACTCTGGCCTTCTCACTGAAGAGAGGTCATCCTTGGGTAAGGAACTTTGATCTGATCCTGTTTTCCTCTTGGATCCCATTACAGAAAAGCATTTGTGTTTGTCCAAGTCTGCACAGGTTCCCAGCACCCTTCCTAGTCATGTCTGACAAATCCATATGGAAACCACTGTGTAACTGGAGTCCTAGTCTATAGCATCTCTCTCCTTCATGCTACCCTCCTTTTATAATGCAGATTTCATAGGAAATCATATCTTTGTGTACTTACAAATCCCATGTTGTTTACATGTGGCTAATGTTTCGTCCTCAGCATGCTTGCCTGGAGACAGGGCTGGATGCAGGTATTCTGTAGACAAGGCAAGATGCAGCTGCTCTGGAAGCCATAGGACACCAGCATCACAGCTGTAGTTCAGTGCATGCATGGCATGCATTCACAAAGAAGACTGTAGCCCCAAGGGCAGGTACATCCACAGGGTACTAAGGAGAGGGACCTGATTGCTACTGTTGATGCTGCATTTCCTCTTTGTTCTGACTGTTTTAACTGGAATTGCCCCCACACGCAAAATTCCTAAGATATCTGACAGCCACACACAGATGCACATGCAGGTAAAACACAAATGCATGTGAAATAAAAATAAATAATTTTAAACTGGAGAGAGAGAGAAAGAGAGAGAGAGAGAGAGAGAGAGAGAGAGAGAGAGAGAGAGAGAGAGAGAGAGAATGGTGTTTATAAAAGAGAAACTTACCCTCAAAACCTATTTACTGTCCTGAAACTTCTTTCTCATGGGCAGAGGAACATAGACATGAAATTCTTTCTCTCTACACTTCTCAGTGTGTGCTGGGGTACTCTAGATTACCGGTTATTTGGTGAAATGTTGAGGGGTTTAGAAAGATGAACATCATGTTGCAAGTCAGTGGTCTTTAGTCCCTCCTGAGTTCCGTGATTTCAGCTGAGGATCTCTTGCAATGGGTTATGTATCCTGAGTTATAATCATGAGCTGTGGAACTTCATTTGCTACATGGATACAGGGGCCCCAGTGTAGTCATCTGTTACTTCCCCAACCCATGAGCATGACCCAGGCCCAGTCACAAGTCAGAATTGGGTCCTCACAGACGCCACTAGGAATGTATGTAGACAAAAGAAAGAAGTCTGGGGAGGGTAAGGAGGAAGAGTGTCAGGTTGAAGCCTGTTTCAAATTCAGAATAGCAGAGTATGTATTTCAGTTAACTGCTTTCATAATTCCCTCATCAGTGAAATCTTAGGACTTGTTAGATTAGATCTTTGAGCCAGAGAGCTAACACCACTGAAGCCAAAACTTTATACAGACAGGCTATCAGGAGTGTCACCCATGTTTACTATCTCTGCTTCCAGAAGAGGTGCAGACAAATATTTCCTCACTCATGGTGAGTACAGCACAAAGGAAACCAGTGCATGCTCCTTACACCCCTGAGGACTTCCCAGGGTAGGGGTCCCCAGCACACTGGGATCTGACAGTGAAAGTGTCTGTGATTTGACTAGGGCACTAGGGACTACTTACATCACTTTTCCAGTGATGGCACTGCAGAGATCAGACAGTAGTTAAACTTGAAAGCTCATCACATTCAACTTCTTCCTGTGCTCCTAACACACCTGATCCCCACACCC
>NC_046155.1:183190460-183253377 GCF_011064425.1 Rattus rattus
TATTCTAGATGTTGAGTTGCAGATGGCTGTGAGCTGACTTAGAGTTGTTGGAAAACAAGTGAAGGTCCTCTGCAAAGGCAACCAGTGCTCTCAAACCCTAGAGAGCAATCTCTCTAGTTCGTGTTCTGTAGGTTTTCTGATGTCTTGTTGATTACTGTCTGCTCCACTAGCCTGTTCCACAGGAATCAGTCTTATGATTGTGTAGCATTACAACACCAAAAATAGTTTAATCTCTGACTGGATGCCCGGACTGATTTTTACAAATGATAAAAATTGACTATATTTGTTTTTGAATATTAACAGTGCCTCTGGAACTAAACTCAATCAGCTAGTTCCTTTCACCTCTGATCCATCTCACAAACTCACACTGTATATTCTTTTCTGTCCTCAGTGTACCATGTATTGCTGTAAGCACCAGCATTGTTAAGGCAAGCAAAAAGAGATTTATAAAACCTTCAGAATTTGAAATTTACAGTCACTCATAGCTTGTGCTACACATCATTAATCCCACCTTTCAGGAGAGAGAAGGTCTCTATACTGTCCAAACCTCCCTTGTGTACAGGGTGAGTTTTAGGACAGCTTCAGTTTGTGGTGACACTCTGTCTCAAATTAACCAAACAACAACGACCCAACCACACACACAAACACATGCAAGGAACACACACATACACACACACGCACACACGCACACACGCACACACACACACACACACACACACACACACACAGAGAGAGAGAGAGAGAGAGAGAGAGCACTGTCCAGTTGCTACCCTTCTCATTCCTAAAGTGACCTTTCAGTGTAATTGTATTTTAACCTCAACTTCCTCAGTCCTTCCAGTGTGGAGGCTTCTGTTAAACCTGCAGCAATTGGCAACTGACATCAGACCGGTTTCTGCTTCCTGGTGGGGAAATTGGGTGGTGTTGTTTTGTTAATCTGTACTCCCTTAGCCGATCTCCCTAGGCCCTGAGAAGATTCCATTCACCTCCTTCAGAAGACTTTAGTGTTTTTAAGTCATACTCCACAAAGTAAGAAACCATTTGTTCTGATTGCAGCATTTAGGATCATGTTGAATAGGTACCAGCAGAATGTAAGCTGTTTATGAAGTAGGTCTGTGAGTTAGGATTAGGTGTAATTTTATCTGCTGAGTGAGTGAGTGTTTGCTTCATGTCCTTGCCCCTTTTGCCTTCTGTGGTATTTTTATTCCTATAGACTAAAGGGTTTTAGTTTGTGTTGGCTCCCTCTGCGATTTCAGTGTCCAGTACCTCTAGACCTATCCTGTAAGTATGACCAGATTAACAGGGCTGTTGATTTTCCATGGAGATGTTTGTTTACATTTTTACTTAATCCACATCTTATGTGCAAGAGGAGGGAGAGCAGCTTGCTGGCTCTGCAGCAACACACAGTGACCCAGAGTGAAGGTTCTCTCTGTTACTGATTCGAATTCCTGAATCACCATGACATTGTGCATGAGCTATCCTCACTGTCTCGGGCATTTGAGTAGTCCTTTCCCAGTTGGTGACTCTGTTTGGGAAGATTCAGGAGGTGCGCCCTTGCTGGAGAAAGAATGCAAGTGGGGCTGGGCTTTGAGGTTTTAGTGCTCTGCCCCACTCCCTGTGCACTCTCTGCTTTGTACTTGTGATTCCAGATGTGAGTCCTCTGCTTCCTGCTCCTTCCACCGTGCCCTGTAGTCATGGAACTTAACCTATGGTAACAGGTGGTCTCTGAAATAGGATCACTAATCGCCTACATGTTTTATAGTTTGCTGTGCTCATGGCATTTCTGTCATAGAAATACAAAGGTAACAAATGCAGAAGGTGACATAATGGAGTGGACTCTTGCTGTGTGACACCTCACGATGCCAGGTTGTTTCTTGTTTTGGGAAATATGTAAGAATGCCAGTGCTCTAAGAATGAGTTTAATGGGCTATACTGGCAGGCACTTGGGAGTCAGGAGTGCCAAGACCTATTCAGAATGTGGAAGCCCAGGAGAAGGGGATTCAGAAGGAAACAATGTTTGTAACTGGTCTAGGATAATTCCTATGAGGCTTTTACAAAAATGTGGCTTCCTTTCTGCCCACATCCTAAAAACTTACCTGAGGCTAAATTTAAAAGTAATAAACAAATTTCTTTGATGAAAATTTGAAGAGGGCCCAGTATGGCCTCTGTCATACTGTGGTTATAGGTCTTCAATGAAAAAGAGCAAATGGGGCAAAAAGAAATACAAAATGTAGAGTTTGGAGAGAAAAAGACACTGGGAAGATTAATATTATAGCCCAATGCCTATACCAGAAGAGAGCCTGAAATTGCTTGGAGATTAGCACCTTAATAAGAGGCCATGTCTCCTCAGGTGAAGACATCACTCAACTAACTTAGTAATCTGTGGTAGAAAATGACTTACTTAGAGTTTTCCTGCTATTAACAGACACCATGACCAAAGCAACTCTTATAAGAAGAACATTTATTTGGGTTTGCCTTCAAGTTCAGCAGTTTGGTTCATTATCATCAAGGTAGGGGCATGGTAGCATCTAGACAGACATGTTGTGGGAGGAGCTGGGAGTTCTACATCTTCATCTGAAGGTTGCTACTAGAAAACTGATTTTCATGCAGCTAGGACAAGGAACATAAGGGTAACATGTACAGTGACACACTTCTTCCATCAAGGCTACACCTATCCAATGAGGGCACATCTTTAAATAGTCTCACTCCCTGGGCTGAGCATATTTAAATCACTACATGAACATTAGGTATTTTCAGTTCCTGGTATAACTTTTGATCAGAAACTGCTGCTACTGTGGTTCATGGGGTCCAGGTCTTTCTAGAAATCAAGCATCTTCTCATGTACTCTCATCAGTCACTGGAAGTAAGGAAGCTCAAGAAAGGACTGCTGTGTGGACTGAGACAGCTGAGCAAGTCTGCTTTGGGAAGGTGTGTCAATTTTTATCTCTACATAGAGACAGTATGAGGTTTAACTGACCTTACCTGGCCAGTTTTCATGTTTGGAACCCCTGGACCCTATTCATTGTCCAGTAGGAAAGTGTCATTTTGCACTCAATGTCAACTTGTGCCTATCGTGTACCCAGTGTTGAAAGATGACTTAAGAATGTAGGTTTGAAAGGTGTCCAATTCTAATCTGGGAAGGAGAACAGCAGGCCTGAGAGGAACAGGCCTCATGTGCAGAGGGAGGTCCATCTGTACATGGTTGGGAGAAGTTCAGAGAAGGCTAGTCAAACCTGTGTATCCAGGAGAGCTCAGTTAACTGTGGAAACAATGAGAGTAAAGGTAACTTCGAACTTGGAGGAAGAGAAGGTTTGTTGCAACTGTTTGTGGACTGTGCTTCAGAGATGATGAGACATAGAGAAGCTCTGTCTTGGGTTCATGGCACTAAGCATGCTAGCTGAGCACTTCACATCTTAAGTTGTGTATGATTTTAGGGGTCTTACACAAAGGTTATCACCTTATCTACCAAGAGCATCTTGCTTTACTTCTAGCAGTCACATGAATTTAAATTTCCTACTTGTTTGTGTTCTTTATTTTTTTACTGTTTTTTTGTTTGTTTGTTTGTTTGTTTTTTTTTAACTTGAGTATTTCTTATATACATTTCGAGTGTTATTCCCTTTCCCGGTTTCCGGGCAAACATCCCCCTAATCCCTCCCCATCCCCTTCTTTATGGGTGTTCCCCTCCCCATCCTCCCCCCATTGCCGCCCTTAAAAACTCACTGATTAGTTTTAGCTGAGTCTCCTGGGAGACTTTGCTCTTAAGTGCTGTAAATTTTAAATATTTGGTGATTAACATAAATAACTATACATAGGTCAATACAGGGCCCACACTGACATCACCTTGCTATCTGGAGCTGTTAACTCCTGGGCCAAGGTTCTCAAATGTCTCTGCCTCAGAAAGAAATGTGGTAGTTTGATTTCATAATCTACCTACATTCCTTCTGTCACCCAGGATATCTGCTAGAATGAGAGGATTCTGTCCCATGCAGGACAATCTAGATACTGCTTCCCCAGCAGGAATGAAAGGACCACTTCCTGCCTCTCAGGGGAAGTCCCTGGTGTTCACTGTAATGTCACCCAATAGTCCCACCTTGAATCTGCTGTTCCACTTGAGCCTGGAGCCTCCCTTTTATTCTGGGAGATAAACAGGTATCTCCAGCTAGGAAGAGTGGTCCAAACATGAGATTTCGTGAGGGCAGTGAGAGTGGTGTATACACATTGAGGGTTTCAGATTGAATGATACTGAACTTAATGTACTTCCTATTAGAGTCATCTGTGAGTGACATGTGAGCTTTGTATTAAAATTTACCTTTAGGTCCAAGATTTCATGGTATGTCAATGCCCTACTTGCTTTTGAAGATATCCAAGGAACTGGATATAAAAGAGAAAATACAGATCAGAAAATGTTCCTAGGTGTACAGCACTTGTTTACATGTGCAAGTCCCAGTGCTCAACTCCAAGAGCACACATTATGTCTTAGAAATAGATAAGCGCTCTCTTTCCCTCCCTCCCCCCACCTCTCTTATGGGTGTGTGTGTGTGTATGCTTGTATGTGTATATGTATGTGAGAACCTGAAGGTGAGCCCAGGGTCTTCATGGCCCAGTTGGGACAAGGATCCCACATTGTTTGACTCGCATGTAGACAAGTATAATGTTGTTGGGGTGACCAGCATATAAACATTGGGACCAGAGAGAACTATTTACAAAGCCAACAGTTTTGACTGATTTATGTGAATTAGGGCAGATTTGAGAGCACACTTAAGAGTTTTAAACTGTGTTTGAAAAAACTAAACAGTATTCTTGGAATAGTTTCTTTGGAGTAGACCACCGAAGGCCAAATTTTATCTGATTGTTGGTGAGCACCTGTGGATTTTTGTGTTCCTTATGTAGTGTCCCTTGGTCTTTGGTCAGACAATGTAAACCTTATCATTTTCACTTTTTTTAACATCTCAAATGATAGCCCACTTTCCAGGTGCCACTCCACAAACTCCCACTCCTACATCTTCAATCTCATCAGTCCATCTTGCCACTATGATGGTGCTCCTAAACCCACCACCATTTCCAAACCCACCATTCCAGCATCCTCCTATTTTGGGGCATCACATCTCCACAGGACCAAGGAATTTTCATCCTATTGGTTTCAGATAATGCCATCCTCTGAGATATAGATATAGATATATATAGATATATAGATATAGATATAGATATATATCATATCCCTGTATACCCCTTGGTTGGTGGTCTATTTACTGGAAGCACTGGGTGGTCCAGCCAGCATATGTTGTTCTTCCTATATTGCAGGACCTCCTCTGTCACAGGACATCCACTGTTTAAGCACCACCACTACCTCAGGAAGTCCACTGTCTGTGTGTCAACTCCACTGTTACAGGACTTCAAGTTTCTCAGCATCTCAACTATCACAGGATTTCTACTGTGCAGGAGCTCAAGTGTCTTACAACGTCCAATGTCATAGGACCATCAATGTCACAAGAACTCCTCTGTCCAAGGAACTGCACAGTCCAAACAACACTATGATTGCAGGACATTCACTGTGGAAACACCTCCACTATGGCAGGGCCTCCACTATCCATATATCAACTCCACTGTCGCAGATCCCCCATTGCTGCAGGACCTCCACTGTCACAGGACCTCCACTGTAGGAGCACTACAACTGTCGCAGGATCTCCAGTGTCTTATAACCTGCTCTATCCCAGGACTTCCACTGTTGTAGCATTACCATGGTCACAGCAACTACACTGTTTCAGGACATCAAGTGAAGCAGGACCTCCAATGATGCTCCAACTTCTCTGTCACATGATCTCTACAGTTACAGGAATACTCCTGTATCAGCAATTCCAATTGCTGGACCTCAGTTGTCACATGACCTCCACTGTAGCAGAACCTTCAATTTTGCAGCACCTCCACTGTAGGTAGAATGACCTCCCCTATCGCAGTGCCTCCACTTTCAAAGGACCTTCACTGTCACAGAACCTGCACAATTTCAGTGCCTCTGCTGTTGCAGGACCTACCTTTTCACAGGATCTGCACTGTTGCAACAACTCTAATTGCACTTTTACAAAGGCATTACTGGTTATTAGATTTGAGGCTGAATGGAATGTGATGTTACTTTCGTAAACATAAGAATTTGTTCTGTGCCTCTTGTGATTAATGGCCACATGTGCTAGGACCAGTAATCTATGGAAAGATTCCATGAGGTCATAGCACTCTCCACCTCACCTTGTGGAAACTGGTGTTTTTAGAGTGTGATAAACTTCAGGTGAAGGGATGCAGTCAGCAAGACCACGCTCTAGAGTGGGCTACACAGCAGTCATATTGAGTCCCTGCTGGGAAGAAAAGAAATCCAGAAGAGGGAGGAGGCTTGGGTTAGAGGAAGAATCATAAAATATTTAGAGAATATAAGAAGGTAAGAATTATGGGGAACTGGAAAACAGAGACAGAGGAAGAATGAGCACAGAGCAAACTGGGATGGACAAAGCACAAATGTACCTGGGTTGTGCCTTCTGCATGTTCTCTGGACGATCGCCTTGTGCCTCATTTCTGGGAGAACACTCTCTTCTCCCCATATAAAGTTTCTTTCTTGAAAGAAAGCAGCAACACAACTTCATCAGTGAATTTCCCCATTGAAATTTGTTCGTCCTTCAAAGCCTCTGGGAAGTCCCTAGCTGGGGAAAGTCCTCTCTGCTGAGAAACAGCAGGAAAGTAGGTTGTCCTCTGTGTTCTCATTGCGACTGCTCTTCTAAGTGTGGCTGATTGTTGATTGAAGACACAGGGCACTTCCAGCATGTATGTATGCTTTATTCAGTGTGGGTGGCATTGGGAGTATCCTGAAAAGAAGGGTAGGCGCCTCTGCCTCTTTGACTAGGCGTATGATCATAGTCAGACACTCGACCATTGGAAGATGAGACCAATGTGTCTACGGTGTACTCACTTCTATTCCTCTTTAGTCCTAGAGGGAAATAAGTGCCGTCAGTGAGGGTAGGAAATGGGGCCCTAACTGGACAAACTTGCTGAGCCTGGGTTATGCAGCCATGCCGGTGAATAGCTTCCCCGTACATTAAGTAGTAAGATGCCATGGTCTGGTTGTACCTTCCCTGATACAGTGAATCTATAACCTCTTGGTCTTAAAATCCAATGTATTACATTGCTTCCACAAGTGGAGTATCTGGCATGAGAGGGATCATTTCCTCATAGGGATTTGGAAACCACTTACAGTCTTCATTGAGCATGGGTGTGTCATCACCTATGTGACTGTTAGCCCATATCTGTGATTCACTGTCACTAGGAGGCTAAGCTGCCTCTTCTGACACCCCACAGTGGGCCGGATACACACCACTCACAACCTGTCTCCTCAGCTCTTGTATGACAAAATGTAACCCTACTCCTAAATCCATATGTTGGGTTTATTTTGTTTTTGGAACATCCTAACGTTTTCCTAGGAAGAGATCAGGTGCACCAATAGGATAAGCACCATGCTGCCAGTTCAGCATTTGCCCAAGTTTGACTTGCCTTGAAGGCCAAAGTTGATGATTTTTTTTTAACCTTTGCATTTATTTATTTTTTTTATTAACTTGAGTATTTCTTATGTACATTTCGAGTGTTATTCCCTTTCCCGGTTTCCGGGCAAACATCCCCTTCCCTCCCCCCTTCCTTATGGGTGTTCCCCTCCCCACCCTCCAAAGTTCATGATTTTGACTTTTCCATTCTTCTCTAACAGAATATAATCTGGTTTAAGGTCACTGTGTACTTTTACAGTGCCCATAGCCGTAGATCAAGCCTGCTAATATTTACCCAAATATTTCCTTGACCCTGTACTCCTCTAAGGGGAAAGACTTTCAGATGTATTTGTAAAGCTGTAAAATTTCAACCAGTTTCACGATAAGTTATTAGAATTGTCTCAGACTCAATTGGAGAAGCAAGATGATGTTGGGGTGGATGAAAATCTTCATTATATTTGCCATGGTCATGTTTGGCTGGCACCATTGCTTCTTCTTTGCATGCACTTTGATAACCCCTGTAGCAGAACTTCCACTGTCCCAGCACCTGAACTATCCCAAGACCTCCACAGTCAAAGGACCAATATTGTGGTAGGGCGTCTGTGGTCAGGCAACTCCTCTGTCTCAGACCCTCCAAATTGCAAGACCTTTACGGGCACTGGAAGTTACTGTCCCTAAACTTCCACTGTTGGAATACCTCAGCTATAACAAGGACCCGTATCATTGCAGAACCCCCTTGTCATAGCACCTCTACAATTACAAAGAAGTCCACTGTCAAAGGACCTCCAGTGTCTCAGCCCCTCCACTGTTGCAGGAATCTACTGTCTCAGGATCACTACTGTTGCAGGACCTCCCCTCTCTCAGCAACTCCAATTTGCAGGAGCTCTCCTATCAGAGGATATCTACATTTGCTGTACTTCCAGTGTCACAGCACCTCAACTGTTAAAAGAACTTCCATACTCACAGGACCGCCAATGTCTCAGTAACTCCACTGTCCTAGGACCTTTATGTTATAGGACCTCTGCTGACACAAGATGTCCACTGTTGCTAGACTTCCACTGTCATAACCACTCAACCATTACAAGGACCGCAATTTTGGCATGACCTCCACTGTCCCATCCCCTCCAGTGTCATAGGACCTCCACTCTCACAGGATAATCCACTGTCTCAAGGCCAATTTGCAGGACCTCTACTAGGACAGGATATCCACTGTAGCTGGACGTACACTGTTGCAGTATGTCAACTGTTGCAGGACCTCCAACGTTGCAGGACATGGACCCTCTCAGCTTCTAGAATTTGCAGGACCTCTACTGGCACAGAAATTCCACTGTTGCTGGAGCTCCACTGTCATTGAAAATGCGTTGTCTCATGATATTCACTGTTGCTGGACCAATAGTGTAGCAGCACCTCCATTTTTTCAAAACCCCTCCACTGATGCAGGATCTCCACTTTTGTAGCACCTTCACTGTCCAAGCAAACCAACTATTTCAGGATCTCCAGTGTCTCAGGGCATTCACTAATGCCAGTCCTCCAACGTTGTAGGATATCCACTTTCTCAACAGCTACACTTTGGCAGGACCTCTATTGGCAGAGAAAGTCCACTGTTGCTGGACCTCCACTGTCAGTGCAAATGCACTGATTCAGGACCTCCACTTTTCTCAGGACCTCCAATATTGCAGGACCTCAAATGTCCCAGGACCTCAAGTGATGCAGCACCTCCTTTGTCCCATCACCTTTACTGTCCCAGAACCTCCACTTTCCCAGGACCTATTCTGTTGCAGGGCCTCCAAAGTTGGAAGAACTGCACTGTATCAAGACCTCAACTGTTGCAGGACCTCCATCATTATAGGAACACAATAGTTACACTGTCCATCACCTTCACTCTCTTAGCATCTCCACTCTCACAGGACCTACACTGTTGCAGGAACTCCAATGTCTATGCAACTGCACTGTCTCAGGACCTCAATTGTTCCAGAACCTCCAATGATGCAGGACCTCCACTGTCATGGACCTCCACTGTTTCAGGACATCCACTCTATCACCACCTAGACTTTTGCAGGACCTCTACTGGCACAGGATCTCCATTGTTGCTGGTCTTACATTGTCTAAAGACCTCTACTATCGCAGAAATGCCACTGTTGTAGAACCTTCACTGTCACAGGGCCTCCACTGTCCAAGACCTCCACTGTTGCAGAATATCCACTCTTGCAGCATGTGCATTGTCTCAGGACCTCCACTACACCAGTCAAATCTCCACTGTATCATGACTTCCACTCGTGCAGGTCTTCCAATGTTGCATGACCTCCAATGTGAAAGTAACTCCACTATCTCAGTGCCTCCACTGTTACAGGACCTACACTGTCAGAGGATCTGCACTGCTGCACCAGCTCCACTGTCACATTTTTGAAAGCATTGCTTGTTGTTAGTGTTGAGGCTTCATGGAGTGTGATGCTACGTCTGAAAAGTTAAGAATTTCTTCTTCAGCTCTTGTGATTAATGTCCAGATGTGCTAGATCAGTAGCGCCTGGAAGACTCAATGAGCCGATAGCCTTCGAAGCCTCACTTTGTGGGGTTCTGTTGTCTTTTGGGAATGCTAAAGTCCAGGTGAAGGCATGCGGTCAGAAGGATAACTCTAGTGTGGGGTACACATCAGTTGTGTTGAGTTCCTGCTAGGAAGGATAGAAATCCAGAACTGAAAGAAGGCTTAGGGTGGAGCAAGAGTCATACAATGCTTAGAATAGGTAAAACAGAAACAATTTTGCAGAAATGGAAACCAGAGACACAGGAGGAACCAGCACAGATCAAACTGCGTAGGACAAATCACAAAGGTACCTGCGCTGAGCCTGCCTGCTGCTTGTTCTTTGGATGTACACTAGCCTTTATTTCTCAGGAGAGACACTGTGCTGTCCCAGGAGAGTTTTCTTGCTTGATTGAGCACAGGAATACTGCTTGATTTGGATATTCCTAATTTCTTGGTCCACCCTGTAAAGCATCTGAGCATGCTCCTGCTTGGGACAGTCTTGCCCTCTCCTGAAGCCCAGAGGGATAATAGGATGTCTTCTGTGGTTTCATTGCTGCTTTTGTTCTCCCTGAGGCTGCTTGTTGACTGAAGGCAGAAGACACCCTGGCATGTATGTTTTGTCCAGTGTGGTGTCACCTGGAGTGGCCTGAAGAAAAGGCCAGTCCCAGTGGTTCTTCTGAATCTTCTATGACTAGAGTTATGGACATAGGCATAAACGAGGCCATGGGGAATGACAAGTTCAATGTGCCAATGGTGGGTTGGTTTCCACTCCTCTGAAGTCCTAGAGGGAAAGCAGCATAATCTTTAAGGGTAGGGAATGGAGCCCTAACTGGACTCAATGAGGGAGCCTGGTTGTGAAGCCAGTCACCTTGATAGCCTGCCCTTTCAGTAAGCCATTGGACGCCATTGTCCATTTATAATTTTTTTTGATTTAATGAATCTTTATTTCTTGGGCTTAGAACTGAATATATTGCATTACTTCCACAGTTCTAGGGTGTGGCCTGAGAGATATCATTTCCTCATAGGGATTTGGGAAACCCTCCCATTCTTTGAAGCAAGGTTGCATTATGAGGTTTGTGACCGTCAGCCTATATCTGGGGTTTACTGTGATTAAGAGATAATGATGATGGTTGACCATCATAAACGTTGACAAAGAGGAGTTCAGGGGCAACAGAAGTGTTAAGCACCACAGTGGTGCTTCAGCATTTGCCCTGGTTCAACTCGGGTACTAAGGCAAAATTCGATGATTTTGTTTTTTCCATTACTATCCAAGATAAATACTATTTGGTTTCAGGTCCCTGTGAAATATTGTGTGCCCATAGCAGTAGTTCATCACTGCTGATATTTGCAATATATTTTCCTGACTTGTCCTGCTTTAGGTAGCCATACTTTTGGATGTATTTGTAAAGCTGTTGCCCTTCAACCAGCTCCAAGACAAGATATAATATTGTTTTGGTCTCAATTATTTGAAGAAGCCACATGATGTTGGGGTTGTCACCCATCATCATCACTGCCATGGTCATTACTGGCTGGCATTATTATTTCTCCATTACAAGGATTTGACAGCCACTGTCACAGGACCTAATCTGTGGTAGAACCTCCACTCTCAGGGCAACTCCACTTTCTCAGGACCTCCAAATTGCAGGACCTTCCACTGGCATAGAATGTACATTTTTACAGGACTTCCACTCTTGTAGCAACTCAACTCTTAAAAGACATCCACTTTAGCAAGATTTCCAGTGTCTTAGCACTGCCCTTCTTGAAGGACCTCCACTATTGTAGGACCTCCACTGTTGCAGCACATCCATTCTCTCAGCATCTAGAATTTTGCAGAATGTCAACTGGCATAGAAAGTCCACAGTTGCTGGTTCTTCAATGTCATGATAAATACACTGTATCAGGACCTTCACTGTTGCAGGACCTCCAGTGTTGAAGCATATACACTGTTTCAGGGCCACCACTGTCACAGGACCTTCTCTGTCACAGGATCGCCACTCTCTCAGCACCTATGCAGTCACAGGACCTCCATTGCTTTGGACCTCCACTCTTGGAGAACCTCCACTGGTCAAGCACATCCACTGTCTCAGAAACTCCAGTGTCTCGGGACATTCAGTGTTGCAGGATCTCCCATGTCTTAGCACACTTATTTTTGCAGGACCTCCACTCTCCCAGACTCATCTCCACTGTCTCAGGACCTACACTATAACTGTTGGACCTCTAATGTCACAGGACCTCAAATGACACTGGATCTCCACTGTCCAATCACCTTAACTGCCCCAACTCCTTCACTGTCGCAGGATCTACACTGTTGCAGGACCTCCAAAGTCGGACCAATTTCCTGTCTCAGGGACCTCCAATGTTGCATGACCTCCACTGTTAAAAGATATCCACAGTTGCAGGATAGCTAGTAGAGTTTTGCAGGACCTGTAGTGGCCCAGGAACTCCATTGTTGATGGTCCTCCACTGTCACAGTACCTTAACTAACACAGGACCTCCACTGTTGCAGCACCTCCACTGTCCTAGGATGTCCACTATTGCAGACAACCTCAGTCTTAAGTACCTCCATTTTTGAAGGACCTCCATGGGTGCAGGACCTCCACTCTTAGAGTGCCTCCATTGTTGTAGCACCTCCACTGTCCCAGCCTCATCTCCACTGTCTCAGGACCTACATTATTGCAGGATCTCCAGTGTTGCTGGACTTCTACTGTTGCAGTACCTCCACTGTTGCAGGACCTACACCGTAGCAGGATCTGCACTGTTGCACCAATTCTACTTTCACTTTTTTGTTGACATTGCTGGTTATTAGATTTGAGTCTTAATGGAATGTGATGTTACTTTTGAAAACACAGGAATTTTTTTCTGCGTCACATGTGATTGGTGACCACATATTCTAGGACTGATACCCCCTGGAAGATTCCATGAGCCCTTAGTCCACCAGTCTTCACCTTGTCGGAGGTGTTGTGTTTTGGGAGAAGTTGAATCCAGGTTAAGGGATGGGATCAGCAGGACACAATTCTGTAGAGTGGGATACATATCAGTCATAGTGAGTCCCCTCTGGGATGAGTAGAAATCCAGAACTGAGAAAATGCTATTACAGGACCTCCATTGTCTAAACACCTCCACTATTGCAGAACCTCCATCAATCAACTCCACTGTCCCAGAGCCTGAGATGTTGAAGAATCTCCACTGTCACAGGACCTCCATTGCTGCAGGACCTCCACTGTCACAGGACCTCCAATGACTCAGCAACTACACTTTTGTAGGACCAGCATTGGCACAGGATATGCACTGTTGGCAGGCCCTCCACTAGCCTATAACCTCCACTGTCCCAGAACTTCCACTGTTGTAGCACCACCAGGGTCACAGTAATTACACTGTTTCAGGACATCAACTGAAGCAGGACCTCTAATGATGCTGCAGCTTCACTGTCACAGGGTCTCTACATTTACAGGAATACAATTTTGCAGGACCTCAGTTGTCACAGGACCTCTGCTGTAGCCAAACCTTCAATTGTGCAGCACCTCCACTGTAGGTAGAATGACCTCCCCTATCGCAGTGCCTCCACTTTCAAAGGACCTTCACTGTCACAGAACCTGCACAATTTCAGTGCCTCCACTGTTACAGGACCTACCTCTTCACAGGATCTGCACTGTTGCAGCAACTCTAATTACACTTTTTCAAAGGCATTACCAGTTATTAGATTTGAGGATGAATGGAATGTAATGTTACTTTTGAAAACATAAGAATTTGTCCTGTACCACTTGTGATTAATGGCCACATGTGCTAGGACCAGTAACCTATGGAAGATTCCCTGATCCGATAGCTCTGTAGCCCTCATCTTGTTGAAGCTGTTGTCCTTAGACGGTCATACAGTTCAGGTGAAGGGATTGGATCAGCAAGACAACTCTGTGGAGTGGAGTACAATTAAGTCGTATTTGAGTCCCAGCTGGGAAAAGGAGAAATCCACAAGATGGAGAAGGCTTGTGGTGGAGGAAGAACCGTAAAGAACTTAGAGAATATAAGAAGGTAAGAATTGTGGGGAAATGGAAAACAAAGCCAGAGGAAGAATGACCACAGAGCAAAGTGGGAAGGGTAAAGCACAAAGGTACCTGGGTTGTGCCTTCTGCTTGTTCTCGGGGTGCTCTCCCTGTGCCTCATTTCTGAGAGAACACTCTGTTCTGCCTCATGTAATATTTATTTCTTGATGTAAAGCAGAAACATAACTTCACGGATTTCCTCAACTACTTGATCCATCCTTTAAGGCCTCTGGGAAGGCCCCAGCTGGGGAAAGGCCTGCTCTCAGCTGACAAACAGCTGGAGAATAGGTTGTCTTTTATGTTCTAATTGGTGCTGCTCTTGTGTGTCTGCTTGCTGAGTGAATGCAGGGGAAACCTCTGTCGTGTATGTATGCTTTGTCCAGTGTGGCTGTCATCAGAAGTGTCCTGAAGAGAAGGGCAGTCCAGTGACTCTTCTGCTTCCTTTTGACTAGCCTCATTATTATAGGCAGACATTAGACCCTTGGAAGATGAGGAGACCAATGTGTCTATGGTGTTCTCACTTCTACTCCTCTTTAGTCCTAGAGGGAAATCAGCGCCATCACCAGGGGTAGGGAATGTTGCCATAACTGGACAAACATGCTGACCTTGGGATCTGCAGCAATGCCCATAGAGAGCCTGCCCTTACAGTAAGCAATGGGATGCCACAGTCTGGTAATATTTTCTTTGATGTAATGTATCTATAATATCTTAGGCTCAAAACCCAAAATATCCAATTGCTTCCACATTAGCAGTGTCTGGCGTGAGGGGGATCAGTTCCTCCAAGGATTTGGGAACCACTTCCACTCTTCATTGACCAGGGGTACATCACTACTTCTATGACTATCAGCCCATATCTGTGGTTGACTGCCATTAAGATGCTACACAGATCCTCCAGCTCTTCGGACCCCCCACAGTGGGCAGGATACACACCAGCCACAACATGTCTTCTCACCTTTTGTATAACAACTGAGTCAAATCCTACAACAGTGAAATATAAGCCTACTCCTTAGCTCAAATATTGTTCTTTGGAACATTACAATGTTTGCCTAGGATGTAATAACAGGCATCAAAATTGTAAACACCGTAGTGCCAGCTCATCATTTGCTCAGGTTCAACTTTGGTAGGAAAGGCCAAAGTTGATGATTTTGACTTTTGCATCCTTGTGTAACAAAATATCACTTGATTTAAAGTCTCCGTGAACTACACAATGCCCATCCCAGTATATCGAGTCTGCTAATATTTGCCTAAATATTTCCCTGACCTTGTCTTCCTCTAGGTGGCAAGACTGTCAGATGAATTTGTAAAGCTATAGAATTTCAACCAGCCCCATGAGAAGGTATAGATGTGTCTCAGACTCAATTACTTGGTGAAGCAATATGATATTGGGGTGGATGAATATCTTCATTATATTGGCCATGCTCTTGTCTGACTGGCACCCTTGCTGCTTCTTTGCATGCACTTTGATAACCACAGTAGCAGGACTTCCACTGTCCCAGTCACTGCACTATCCTAAGACCTCCCTTGTCACAGGACCTCCACTGTGGTAGTACCTCAGCTGTCAGGAAACTCCACAGTCTCATTACCTCCAAACTGCAAGATATCTACTGGCACAGGAATTGTACTGCCCCTGGACTTCCACTGTCACAGCACTTCAACTGTTACAAGGACCTCTACTGTTGTAAGACCTCCTATATCACAGCACCTCCACGGTGACAAGGACCTGCATTGTCAAAAGACCTCCAGTGTCTCAGCACCTCCACTGACTCAGGACTTTCAAATTGCAGGAACTCTACTAGCACAGGTCATCCACTGTTGCAGTTCCTCAACTGTTATAAGGACCTCCATTGTTGCAGAACCTTCAGTGTCCCTGCACCTTTACAGTCTCAGCAACGCCAACTTGCAGGACCTCTACTAGCACAGGATATCCACAGTAGCTATACTTAAACTGTTGCATTACCTCAATTGTTGCAGGACCTCCGATGTGGTAGGACATCCACATTTTCAGCAGCTAGACTTTTGCAGGACCTCTACTGGCCCAAAAAATTCCTCTGTTCTGGACCTCCACTGACAGTGCAAATGCACTGTCTCAGGACCTCCACTGTTGCAAGACCTCCAATGTTGAAGGATGTCCATTGTTTTAGGACATTCCCTGTCAAAGAACCTCAACTGACACAGAACCTCTGCTTTTGTAGGATTTTCACTGTCCTAGCAAACCAAGTATTGCAGGAATTATAAACTTGGAGCAACTGCATTGTATTAGGACATTTACTGTTGCAGGACCTGCAGTGTGGTTGCACCTCCATTTTAGCCAGGTCTCAACTGTACCAGGCTCATCTCTGCTGAATCAGCACCTCCAATATTGCAGGACATCCAATATTGCAGGTCTTCAAACATCCCAGGACCCCAATTGATGAAGGACTTCCAATGTTGCAGGACCACAATAGTCACAGGTCCTCCACTGTCCCATCACTTTTATTTCTCCCAGCACCTCCACTCTCACATGGCCTACAATGTTGCCTAACCTCCAATGTCTGAGCAACTGCACTGTCTCAGGACCTCGATTGTTCCAGAACCTCCAATGGTGCAGGACCTCCACTGTCACCAGAACTCCACTGTCTCAGAACATCCACTCTATCACCGACTAGACTTTTGTAGAACCTCTCCTGGCACAGCATCTCCATTGTTGCTGGCCTTACATTGTCTCAAAACCTCCACTATCACAGGAATGCCACTGTTGTAGAACCTCCACTGTCACAGACCTCCACTATTGCAGGACCTACCCTGTCTAAACACATCCACTATTGCAGGACCTCCACTGTCCAGGAATTCCACTGTTCCAGGACATCCACTCTTGCAGCACCTGCATTGTCTCTGGACTCCACTGTACCAGTCCCAACTCCAATGTTTCAGGACCTCCACTCTTACAGGACCTCCAATGTTCACAACCTCAAATATAAAAGGACCTGCACTATCCCAGTGCCTCCACTATTGCAGGCCCCAAACTGTCACAGGATCTGCACTGTTTCATTAATTCTCTTTCCCTTTTTTGAAAGCATTGCTGGTTATTAGTTTTGAGGCTTAATGGAATGTGATGGTATTTTTGAAAAAATAAGAATTTTTCCTGCACCTCTTGTGACTAATTACCAGATGTGCTAGAATCAGTTGCCCCTAGAGGGTTGCACGAGCCCATAGCCCTCTAGACCTCACCTTGTGGCAGCTGTTTTGTTTCGGTGGTGTTACAGTCCAGGTGAAGGCATGGGGTCAGCAGGACAACTCT
The DNA here is from genome assembly GCF_011064425.1 of Rattus rattus. Classification (NCBI taxonomy): domain Eukaryota; kingdom Metazoa; phylum Chordata; class Mammalia; order Rodentia; family Muridae; genus Rattus; species Rattus rattus. The sequence goes on from NC_046155.1 coordinate 183,207,807, forward strand.
GTAGTCCGGGGTACACATCAGTCACATTGAGTCCTTGCTGGGAAAAGGAGAAATCCAGAAGAGGGAGAAGGCATGGGGAGGAGGAAGAAACAGACAGTACTTACAGAAGTTAAAACGGAAACTTTTTGCAGAAATGGAAACCAGAGACACAGGAGGAATCAGCACAGAGCAAACTGGGCAGGACAAGGCACAAAGGTACCTGGGCTGTGCCTGCCTGCTGCTTGTTCTTTGGATGCTGTGTCTATCCCTCATTTCTCAGGACAGACACTGTCCTGTCCCAGGGGAGTTTTCTTGCATGATCGAACAAAGAACACTGCTTCATTTGGATATTTCTAATTTCTTAGACCATCTCTTAAATCCTCTGGGCCAGGCCATGCTGGGGACAGACTTGCCTACTCCAGAGGCACAGAGGGATAAAAGCAAAGGGTAATCATCATAGTGTTCGTTCTCTATTTGCCCTGTATCAACTTGGTTCATAAGGCCAAAGACCATGACTTTGACTTTTCCTTTCTTGTCCAAGAAAATATCATGTATTGTCTTCTGTGTTGTCATTGCTGCTTCTGTTCTCCCTGAGACTGCTTGTTGACTGAAGGCAGCAGACACTCTAGCATGTATGCTTTGTCTAGCGTGGGTGTCATCTGGAATGCCCGGAGGAGAAGGCCAGTCTCAGTGGTTCTTAATCCTCTATGACTAGCATTATGGACATAGGCAGAAACGAGGCCAGGGGGGATGACAAGTCCAATGTGCCAATGGTGGGTTGGTTTCCACTCTAAAGTCCTAGTAGGAAAGCATAATATTTAAGGTAGAAAATGGAGGCATAACTGGACTCACTGTCTGAGGCTGGTTGTGAAGCCAGGCACTTGGATAGCCTGCCCTTCCAGTAAGCAATTGGAGGCCATGGTCTGGTTATACTATCTTTGATATAAAGATTCTTTATATCTTGGGCTTAGAACTGAATATATTTTATTACTTTCCTCCCATTCTTTGAAGCAGGATTGCGTTATTACATCTGTGATTGTCAGCTTATATCTGGGGTTTACTGTTAGTAATAGAAAATTATGATGGTTGACCATAAACATTGACAAAGAAGAGTTCAAGGGCACCAAAATTGTAAGCACCATAGTGCCGGTTTAGCATTTGCCCTGTTCAATTGGGGTACTATGGATAAAGTTGCTGATTGTGGCTTTTCCATTGAATTCCAACATTATGTTATATGGCTTCAGGTAGCTGTGAAACATTGTGTGCCCATGGCAGTAGATCATTACTGCTGTTCTTTGCAAAATATTTTCCTGACCTTGTCCTGTTCTAGGTAGCCATACTTTTGGATGAATTTGGAAAGCTGTTGACCTTCAACAAGCTCCATGATGAGACATAATTTTGTTTTGCTCACAATGACTTGAAGAAGTGAGATCATGTTAAGGTGGTCACCCATCATCATCACTGCCATGGTCATTACTGGCTGGCATCATTGCTTCTACATTAGCAGGACTTTCATGGCCACTATTGCAGCAACTCCACTGTGGTAGAAACTCTGCTGTCTAGGCAACTCCACTTTCTAAGGACCTCCAAATTTTAGGACATCTACTGGCACAGGATGTACACTTTTGCTGGACTTTCACTGTTGCAGCAACTCAACTCTTAAGGGATGCCCACTGTTGCAGGTTTTCCAGTGTCTCAGCCCCGCCACTCTTGAAGGACCTTCACTATTGTAGGACCTCCACTGTCGAAGCACATCGATTATCTCACCAACTAGAATTTATAGGATGTCAACTGGCACAGAAAGTCCACTGTTGCATGACCTCCACTCTCACTGTAAATCTACTGTCTCAGGACCTCTACCTTTGTAGGACCTCCAGTGTTGAAGGATGTCCACTGTTGCATGTCCACCACTGTCACAGGGACCTCGCAGGACCTCAACTGACACTCTCCAATCACCTTAACTATCAAAGAACCTCCACTGTCTCAGGACCTTCACTGTTTCAGGACCTCCAATGTTGGAGCAACTGCACTGCCTCAGGGGCAGGACCTCCAATGTTCCAGGACCTCCATTGTCACAGGGCCTCCACTGTCACAGGATATCAACTCTTTTAGCAAGTAGACTTTTGTAAGACTTCTGCTGGCACATGACCTCCATTGTTGAGGGTTCTCCACAGTTTCATTACTTTTACATTGACAGGAATACCACTCTTGCAGAACCTCCACTGTCCCAGGACCTCCAGTATTACGGACTTCCTCAGTCCAAGTAGCTCCATTATTGAAGGACCTCTCTGGTTGCAGGACATCCACTTTTACAGTGCCTCCATTGTTATAGGACACCCACTGTTCCAGCCTAATCTCCACTCTCTCATTATCTCCAATATTTTATGATTGCCAATAATGGTGGACTTCCATTGTTAACAGTAATTCCACTATCTCTGTGCCTACATTGTTTCAGGACCTACACTGACTCATGATAGGCACAGCTGCATCAAGTTCACTTTCAATTTTTATTGACATTGCTGGTTATTATATTTGACCCTTACTGGAATGTGATGTTACTTTTGAAAGCCCAAGAATTTGGTTTTTTGGCACATGTGACTGATTTCCACATGTGCTAGGACTGTTATCCCCTGGAAGATCACAAGAGCTCATATCCCTCTATTCCTCACCTTGTGGGAGCTGTTGCCTTTCAGAGGGTAATGCAATTCAGGTGAAAGGATAGGATCAGCAAGTGATAACTTTGTAGAGTGGGGTACACATCAGTCACATTGAGTTCCTGATGGGAAGAGGAGAAATCCAGAACAGGGATAACCCTTGGCATAGAGGAAGAATCATACAGTACTTACAGAAGGTAAGAAGGTACCAATTTTAAGGAAATGGAAATGATAGATAGAGGAAGAACCAGCACAGAGCCAACTGGGTAGGACAAAGCACCAAGGTACCTGGGCTGTACCTGGTCCTTGTTCTCTGCATGCTATCCTTATTCCTTCTTTTTGGGGAGAATCTCTGTCCTGCCTCTTGTGAAGTTTCTTTCTTGATGTAAAGCCATGACAAAGGTTCATCAGGGAACTTCCCCCATTTCTTCCTCCATCTCTTAAAGCCTCTGCTCCGACACCAGCTGGTGAATATCTTGCACTCTTCTGAAGCACAGACAGAATATGTTGTCTTTTCTGTTCTCATTGATGCTGCTCTTCTCCCTGAGGCTGCTCATTCAGTGAATGAAGAAGACAGTGTCTTTTGTCCAGTGTTGGTGTCATCTGGAGTGGCCTGAAGAGAAGGCCAGTCCCACTGGGTCTTCTGCCTACTCTATGACAAGCATTTTGGATAAAAGCAGAAGTTAGACCATTGGAAGATGACGAAACTAATGTGCTGATGGTGGGCTGGTTTCTGCTCTTCTTTATTCCTAGAGGGAAAGCAGCAGCAGCATCAATGTTAGGGAATGGTGCCATAACTGTTCTCACTAGGTGACACTGTGTTGTGCAGCCATGTCCCTTGAGAGCCTGCCCTTGCAGTAAGCAATAGGATGCCATGGTCTTGATATACTTTTTTTGGTACCTGTAGTATCTAGGGCTTGGAACCAAATATATTGTATTGCTTCCACAATTTGCAAGTTCTGTCCTGAGTGTGATCAGTTGCTCATAGGGATTTGGGAATGCTTTCCTGTCTCTCTTGAACTAGATTTGCATCATGGCGTCCATGACTGTCAGCCTGTATCTGGGGTTTACTCTCATTAAGAACTTATGCAGGTCATCCAGCTCTTCACATATCCCACAGGGGGCAGGATTCACACAGGCTACAACCTGACTTCTCAGCCCTTGTATGACTGTATTCAAATGAAACCTCTGACTACCATGAAATATAAGACTACTCATGTCTTCCCTGTGTCATTCTTTGGACTATCATAAAGTTTGCCTAGATAGAGCTCCACGGCAGCAAAAGGTAATCATCATAGTGTCAGTTCTCTATTTGCCCTATATCAACTTGGTTCAGAAGGCCAAAGACCATGACTTTGACTTTTCCTTTCTTGTCCAAGAAAATATCATGTGTTTTGAGGTTTCTTTGAACTATTATGTGACTATGGCAGTAGTTCATGTCTGATAGTATTTACCTAAATGTTTCCCTGTTTTGTTCTCCACCAACTGGCCAGCTGTTCAGATGTGTCTGTAAAACTGGTGACCTTCAAGTAGCGTCATGACAAGGTATTGTCTTGTTTCAGACTCGATTACCTGGAGTAGTGAAATGATGTTGGAGTGGTCAAAAATCAGTACATGTGCCATCTTCATTACTGGCTATCACCCTTGCTTCTTCTTTACCAGCACTTTGACGACCACTGTAGCAGGACATCCACTGTTCCAGTATGGTAATGACCCAGCACATCCACTATCACCGTTCTTCCACTATTGCAGGATCTCCACTCTTGCAGGACCTCCATTCTTGCAGCACCTGCATTTAGTCAGGACCTCCACTGTACCAGTCCCATCTCCACTTTCCCAGGACCTCTACTCATGCTGGTCCTCCAATGTTGCCTGACCTCCAATGTAAAAGTACCTGCACTATCTCATTGCCTCCAGGATTGCAGGACCTACATTGTCACAGGATCCACACTGTTCACTAACTCCACTGTCACTGTTTTGAAGGAATTGCTGGTTATTACTTTTGAGGCTTAATGGAATATGATGTTACTTCTGACAACTTAAGAATTTGTTCTTCAGCTCTTGTGATTAATTGCCAGATATGTTAGGATCAGTTGCCCCTGGAAGATTCCATTAGCCCATAGTAGGCCTCTAGGCCTGACCTTGTGGGAGCTGTTGTATTTTGGGGTGCTCTAAGTACAGATGAAGGCATGGGGTCAGCAGGACAAGTCTGTAGAGTGGGGTACACATCAGTCATATTTAATGCCTGCTGGGAAGTAGAGAAATATAGAACAGCGAGAGGGCTTGGCATAGACCAAGAATCATACAGTACTTACAGAAGTTAAAAAGGAAACAATTTTGAAGAAATGGAAATCAGAGACACAGGAGGAACCAGCATAGAGTAAATTGGGTAGGACTTAGCACAAAGGTACCTGGGTTGTGCCTGCAACTTGTTCTCTGGATGCTCTCCCTGTGCTTCATTTCTCAAAAGAGACAAGGTGTTCTGCCTCAGGTGAGATTTCTTTCTTGATGGAGAGCAGCAACACATTTTCATCAGGACATTTTTTTATTTCTTGTTCCATCCTTAAAGCCTTTGGGATGGCCACTACTGGGACAGTGTTGCCCTCTCCTTAGGCACAGAGGAATAATAGGTTGTCTTCTGTGTTCTCATTGCTGCTTCTTTTCACCCTGAGGCTGCTTGTTGACTGAAGGCAGAAGACACCCTGGCATGTATGTTTTGTCCAGTGCAGGTGTCCTCTGGAGTGGCCTGAAGAGAAGGCCAGTCTCAGTGGTTCTTCTGAATCCTCTATGACTAGAATTATGGACATAGGCATAAACAAGGCTATGGGAGATGACAAGTCCAATGTGCCAATGGTGGGTTGGTTTCCACTTCTCTGCAGTCCAGGCCTAGTGCGGAAGTAGCATAACTCATTAAGGGTAGGGAATGGAGCCATAACTGGATAACTGTCTGAGGCTGGTTGTGAAGCCAGGCACCTGGATAGCCTGTCCTTCCAGTAATCAGTTGAATGCCATGATCTGCTTAGACTTTCTTTGATATAAAGGAACATTATGTCTTGTGTTTTGAATGGAACATATTGCATTACTTCCAAAATTCCAGGGTGTGGCTTGAGAGGTATCATTTCCTCATAGGGATTTGGGAAACGCTCCCATTCTTCTTTGAAGCAGGGGTGCATTATCATGTCTATGATGGATATATCTGAGTTTGACTGTCATTAAGTTGCTAAGCAGGTCTTCTAGCTCTCTTTACACCCAACAGTGGTCAAGATACACACCTGCCACATGTCTTCTCAACTCATGTATGAAAATAGAGGCAACATTTCCAAGTACCTTAAAATGTAAGACTCTAACATTCATATGTGGTTCTTTGGACCATCATAAATTTATCCTAGGAAGAGTTCAGGGGCATTAAAAGTGTTAGCACCATTGTACAGGTTCAGCATTTGCTCTGGTTTATCTTGGATACTAAGGTCAAAGTCAATGATTTTGGCTTTTTGTTTCTTATCCAACATATTATTTGTTTTCAAGTCCTGTGATTATTCTGTGCCCCTGACAGTAGATCCAGGCTGTTAATATTTGCATAAACATTTGCCAGGCCTTGTCCTTCACTATGTAGCCATACTTTGAGATACATTTGTAAAGATGTTGAACCTCACCCAGCTCCATGACAAGGTATCCACTTGTTTTGGTCTCAATTACCTGTAGATGATGTTGGGGTGGTTAAACACAATTGTCGTCATTGCCATGGTCATTACTGGATGGCATAAGTGCTTCTTCCTCACAAGGACTTGGAGGCCACTGTAGCAGGACATCCCCTGTCTTAGCACTTGCTTTTTCCCCACACCTCCACTGTACTCACTGTCCAAGCCTATGTTTTGTTGCCTTGCCCCTGAACTTCCTGCCATTGCAGAAGGAAGTAGGATGACATGGTCTGGTTAAAATATTGTCTGGTTGAAGTGTCCTTAGTTTCTAGGGCTTGGAACCCAATGTATTCCATTGCTTTTTCACATTAGCAGGGTCTGGCCTGAGGGGGATCAGTTGCTCATAGGGATTTGGGAACTGCTTCTAGTCTTAGTTGAACTAGGGTTGCATCATGACCACAATGACTGTTGGCCTATATTTACGGTTGACTATCTTTAGGAGGCTAAGTAGGTCTTCCAGCTCTTCTGACACCCCACCAGAGGCAGCACATACCTCTACTACAGCCCGTCTTCTCAGCTCCAAAATTAAGAGAGAATCAAATGGAAACTTTCTGACTGTCAAGAATTATAACATTCCACCCAAGGTCCATATTTTGTTCTTTGGAACATAATAAAATTTTTCGACGAAGAGTTCAGGGACACCAAAAGTATAAGTATTGCAGTGCTGGTTCAGCATTTCCCCTGGGTAGAATGAGGTACTAGGCCAAAGTTCATAATCTTGACTTTTCAATTGATATACAAAACAGCACCCTTTGGCTTCAGGTCCCTGTGAAGTATTGTGGGCCCATAGAAGTGGCTCATCACAGCTATTATTTGCACAATATTTCCCTAGCCTTGACTTGCTCTAGGTAGGCATATTTTGGCACACAGTAAGCAAGATGATCTCCTGGTTTGATTATGAATTGTAATATCTTAGACTCAGAATCCATTATGGTGCAGTTCTTCCACAAATGCAGGGTCTAGCCTGACAGAGCTCAGTCCTTCATAGGGATTTGGGAAAGCCTTTCAATCTTCCTTTAACCAGGGGTACATCATCACATCTGTGACTGTCAACCTATATTTCATGCTGACTATCATTAAGAGGCTAAGAGGTCCTCCATCTCTTCTGACACCCCACCCGGGTTAGGATATATAGTTGCCACGACTGGTATTCTCAACTCTAGTATGAATATGGAGTAAATTCTGACTTTTTTTTTAACTACCATGAAATGTAAGACTAAGGTCCACATGTCATTCTGTGGACTATCATAAAGTTTGCTGAGGAAGAGTTCAGGAGCTCCAAAAGAGAAAGCACCACAGTGCCACTTCAGCATTGCCCTGGTTCAACTAGGGTTCTAAGGCAAAAGTCTATGATTTTGACTTCTCCATTTATGTCCAATGGTAAACTTATCAGGTTTCTGTTCCCTGTGCACTATACCCTGGTCATTGCATTAGCTCACAGATATGATTATTAGCCTAAATATTTCCCTGCCTTTGTCCTCCCCTAGGTGGCCCCATTTTCAGGTGTTTTGGTAAAGCTGTTGTCCTTCAACAAGTTCTTACTTGCAGAAGTGAGATGCTGTTCAGGTGGTCAACCATCATTGTCTCTGCCTTGGTCATGAGTGGCTGGCACCATTGCTTCTTTAGAAGCAGTTTGATGGCCATGGGGCTGCCAGTGAGCTGATGGTGTGGTATCGGGACCTTGGTGTTGCTCCTGTGTCCCATGGTCCTTAAGACTTTGTATTGAGAGTGGAATTTTCCCTCATCAGAAATTCTGCTGAGGGCTAGGGTGTGTGGAACTCCTCCTTCCTCTGTCTAAGCATTGTAGCTAAAGATACTACAAATATTCCCTAGAAATAACCTAACAAGAATAGAATAAAATAATGAAAAAGATGTAGGGAAACTGAAGCTAAAATCACTGCGTGGGTTAACTAAAAATGAGCAAAATGTCTTTTAGATTTCTGTTTGTACTTTTTGCTCTCTCAAGAGGACAGCCCTCTAGTGCAATAGATCACATATTCAGATGATGTCAGGTGAAATAGTAATTAGCCAAATAAAGGTTACAGCCTGTGATTGGACAATGGAAGGAAAAGGTAGAGCAGAATGCATTGGAAAAGGGAGAGAAAGAAGAATAGAGATGGAAGATGTGGGCAAGAAGTAGATGGAGGAGGAAGAGGTTGAAAATGGAGCAGGCACACATGTGGCTTGCAGGAGCCACAAGTAGGTAGAGATTTTATAAATGGGCAATAGAGTAGTGTAGTGGTATATTTGTCTAATCTAAGCACTCAGCTTATAATTATATAATTGAGTTTTCTATTCTTGCATGGGCCTTTTGGGGTTGGAGATTTACCCCTATAAATCTGGCTAGTATAAGCCTCTTGGGTTTTCATTACAAAAGACTAAGGCAAATCCTGTGAGAGGAGCATTGGCCAGCCTTCTGCAGGTCAGAGAGATGGGGTGGATGAGATAAGAAATGCAAGCAGCAGTCCAGGCATTTCAGATTAAAGTAGTTTGGTTAGAGTAGCAAACTAGCAGCAGGAACCAGGACAAGATGGCTGCATAGAGCTGGCCATGTGGGGTGAGCATTACCACTGATACCAGAGCATAGCAGGAATTTGCATTCCTGTGTTCTCATTGCTGTTGTTGTTCTCGCTGAGGCTGATTATTGAGTGAATTCAGGCGACACTGCTGGCATGGATGTATGTTTGTCCAGTGTGGGTGTCATCTGGTGTGGCCTGAAGAGACAAAGTGCAGCCCCAGTGACTCTTCTGCCTACTTTTTGACCAGATTATGGTCAAAGGAAGTCACTAGACCATTGGATGATGATGAGGCCTGTGCGTATAGGGCGGGGTAGCTACCACTCCTCTACAGCCCAACGGGAATGCATCATCATCATCAAGGGGAGGGAATAACTGGACTCAATGTGTGAGCCTCCATTGTTCAGCCTTGCACCTGGAGAACTTGCCTGTACAGTAAGCAAGACGATCCCATGGTTTGATTTTATATTGTAATATCTTAGGCTCTGAACCCAGTATGTTCCATTTCTTCCACAATTGCAGGGTCTAGCCTGACACAGCTCAGTTCTTCCTAAGGATTTGTGAAAGTGTTCCAGTCTTCCTTTAACCAGGGGTCATCATCACACCTGTGACTCTCAACCTATATTTCGTGTTGACTATCATTAAGAGGCCAAGAGGTCCTACATCTCTTCTGACACCCCACAGAGGTTAGGATACATACTTGCCACAACCAGTCTTCAAAACTGTAGTATGAAGACAGAGTAAAATCTGACTTTTTTATCTACCATTAAATGTAAAACTATGGTCCATATGTCATTCTGTGGACTATCATAAAGTTTGCTGAGGAAGAGTCCAGGAGCTCCAAAAGAGAAAGCACCACAGTGCCAGTTCAGCATTGCCCTGGTTCAACTTGGGTTCTAAGGGGAAATCTATGATTTTGACTTTTCCATTTATGTCCAACATAATCTTATCTGGTTTGAGTTCCCTATGTACTATACCGTGCTCATGGCATTAGCTCACAGTTGCTCTTATTTGCCTAAATATTTGCCTGCCCTCTTCCTCCTCTAGGTGGCCCCATTTTCAGGTGTTTTGGTAAAGCTGTTGTCCTTCAACAAGCTCTTACTTGGGGAAGAAAGATGCTCTTCAGGTTGTCGACCATCATCATTGTTTCTGCCTTGGCCATGTATGGCTGACACCATTGCTTCTTTACAAGCAGTTCGATGGCCATGGGGCTGCTAGGGAGGCGATGGTGTGATATCGGGACCTTGGCGTTGCTCCTTTGTCCCATGGTCCTTAAGACTTTGTTCTGAGTGTGGAAGTTTCCCTCCTCAGAGATTCTGATGGGGCCTAGGGTGTGGGAAATCCTCCTTACTATGTGTAAGCATTGTAGCTAAAAATACTACAAATAATACCTAGAAATAACTTAAAAAGAATAGAATAAAAATAATGAAAAAGATGTAGGGACACAGAAGCTAAAATCACGGTACTATGCCATGATTTATGTTAACTAAAAATGAGCAAAATGTCTTTTGGATTTCTGTTTGTATTTTTTGCTCCCTCAAGAGGGCAGACCTCTAGTGCAATAGATCACATATTCAGATGCTGTCAAGTGAAATAGTAATTAACCAAATAAAGGCTACAGCCTGTTATTGGGCAATGGAAGGAAAAGATAGAGCAGAATGTTTTGGGAAAGGGAGAGAAAGAAGAATAGAGATGGAGGATGTGGGCAAGAAGAAGAAGATGGGGGAGGAAGAGGTTGAAAATGGAGCAGACCCATGTGGCATGGAGGAGCCACAAGTAGCTAGAGATTTCATAAATGGGCAATAGAGTAGTGTAGTGGTGTATTTGTCTAATCTAAGCACTCAGCTTGTACTTATATTATTGAGTTTTCTGTTCTTTGACTGGGACTTTTGGGGTTGGAGATTTACCACTATAAATCTGGCTAGTATCAGCTTCTGGGATTTCATTACAAAAGACTAAGGCAAGTCCTGTGAAAGGAGCATTATCCAACCTTCTGCAGGTCAGCCAGAGGTGGTGGATGGGATGAGAAATGCAAGCAGTAGTCCAGGCATTTCAGATTAAAGTTGTTTGGTTAGAGTAGCAAACTAGCAGCAGGAACCATGACAAGATGGCTGCATAGAGCTAGCCATGTGGGTTCAGCATAACCACTGATACCAGAGCATAGCAGTAATTTGCATGGGTTTAATTTAAAACTTCATGCAATAGATGATGTCACGTGTGGTAGTCAACAATCCACTAGGGAGTTAGGATTCTTGTCCTAGGGATGAGAGAATTAGATTCCTGAATGAGCAGAGATGAGTCCAGGGACTCCAGCACATGGGAATCTTAAACAAACACAGGGATAGACAGACCCAAATCAGGTCTGAGTTCTCCTCCTGTAAAAAGAATCGGTATAATGAATGGCTCCAGGCAGAGAGGGAAAGTAAAGGGTGCCTGCTTTCAATAAAGTTTGGTTTAGTTATTGCTAATTTGGTTTAATTGGATAGAAGAGGACACAATTTTGGCCAGAGTCACCTGGGGAATTCCTCCTGAGGTTCAGAGCTAACTCAGGGAAAATGGGCCCAGATTATCTGGGAGCTCCTGCTGTGCAGGGAGAAGCTGAGCTAACAGAAAAACTACAACCTGCAAAGCAGACAACAGAGATTGGATGAGGATAAAATCCTCTAGGAAAGTCTCAGTGTCTCACAGGATGCTCCTGTTCTCTCAAAAGTGGGTTCAATATCCTGGCTTGGCAGATTAGAAAAGGCCGGAAAGAAAGGTTTCTACTGTGCTTGTTTGGTTTAGTTCCTTTGTTTGAGAATTTAATTTTCAAAATGTGTGTGATTTTGAATTTTCTGGTTATTTTACTATTTTTCTGGGACTGATGTCAAGCAAAAAATCTTTCTGGTTACTGGCTAAAGGACATGCTAGTTTGGGAGAAAGACCTTATGTTTCTGCTTATAGGAAAAGTAATTAGGCCCTGGACTCCTTCTAGAGTTCTCTGGGTCAGAAAGGGCAGAGGGAGCCACCCTGAAGAACTAGAAAATTCTAGAGAACCAAACAAGAAAGATAAAGATTCCTTACGCTATCATTCACAAGGCATGAACAAAGACTTATGATTGGTTATTATTAAATTTGGCTCATAAAAACACATGCTCAAACAAAGAGCAGTATTTCATCTTGAGTAGTCAAGGTATTTCATGTTAAACTGGTTCACAATTGTCTTACCAATCAAGCCTCAGGATGCAGGGTAACAAGTGCATAGAAGTAGCCATGGGGGCTGGGTGAAACTCTGATGCCTGTGTTTAGCCAGACTTAGTGTGGGGTTATTTTAAAATTACATGTAACAAAATGTGCTTGAAATAAACTAAAGTCAAAATTAGAAAAATAGAATACAAATTATGGAAAAGATATCAAGGAAAAAGCTAAAGTCAAAAATCCCAAGTAAAATCCAAACAAATAACCCACCTTGTATTCTGTTCAGAAGAGTCACGAAGCTCTCTAGAAGGAGACAAGACAGGATGCAGTTGTTGGGCTATCTCAGGCAAACTCTGCACCAGAGCACCTGTTCAAAGAGATTAGGGCATCATTATTGTATCATATATGTTTACTGGGAGAATGGAATGTTTTAACAGCTGAGTTGTGGAATTCTATTGATCTATAAAATAATTTATGCAGTGGATAATATAAAGTTATTAAATATCTTCCAGCTTCATTAATCAGAACTATAAATTTTCAATCTAGCCCATGGATGCTGAGGGTAACTGTGATTTCAAGGTCATTTCCAATCATCTGTGTTAAGTGTTTTAACTCAAGGAAACTGGCATTGCCATAGATGAAATCAGTTAAAGGCATATTTATTTCTGCTTTGCCACATAACTAGACAAATGTCAGTTCAAAAAGTTGCGATTATTGAGTGTACTTTTTTTCATCTCAGTTACTTTATGTATTTTTTCATTTATTTAAATTTCCATATGTATATTCAGTAAAATATGGTCATATCCATCCTAACTTCTGTCCTCCAGCTTCTAGAGATTCCTCTCAGAATCCCCCACTTGACTCTATAGCCCTTGTTGGCCTGGGACTTGCTGTGTAAATCAGATTAGCCTGGAACTCACAGAGGTCCACCTGAATCAGATCCTGGGTTAAAAGTCAGCACCACTAAACCACCCCTGTGTGTGTGTGTATATGTGTATATGTGTGTGTGTGTGGGTGTGTGTGTGTGTGTGTGTGCCCATGTGCTGTGTGTGTATACAGAAATATACATACACACATTTTTTGTATCCCAGTAAGCCCTATTAGTGCTAGTCATACATGCATACTGTGTGTACAGACATTCACTGGATTATCTGAGTCCTACCAGTGGCTTATCCCCAAGGAAGAGTGAATTTCTATCAGCTGTTGTTAACTGCAGCTCCTCATTTGATGCAAGGGCTTATAAGTTCTTCTCCCACCCATGCATGATGTGCAGACAAATGCCACATCTGTCACTTTACTCAGTTAACATATACTAATAAAATGTTATGGTATTTTCAAATTTATATGTATATGTATTGTATATGTATAATGACACATAATATATACTTGTAATGGCTATTCCTGGTTGTGAACTTGACTATATGTGGAATGAACTACAACCCAGAATTGTAAAGCTCACCTTTGATCCTGATGTTGAGGCTGGGAGATACAAGTTTCTGAACTGCATCTTGGCATGGAGATCATGAGGCAAAGTGGCTATGAATCTCAGGAGCTTAAGGCAAGGAGGTCTCTGAGTTCAAGGTCACCTGGGACAAAGCAAGTCCCAGATCCAGCTGTGGTGGTACTCACCTTTAATCTGGGACTCACCTTCTGCTGGGGACTTACATAAGGACATTGGAAGAAGGAAGAGTCTCTCTTCCACCTGCCTGCCTGCCGTGTGGGACTGAGCCACTGCTAGATCCTTGGACTCCCATTCATACCTGCTGCTGATCATTGTTGGGGAGTTGGACTACAGACTGCTAGTCATCAACAAATTGTCTCACTGTACAGAGATTACCCATAAGTTCTGTGACTCTAAAGAACCCTGTATAAGACAATTCTCTTTTATAATATATAATTTCTATTTATATACTTATATACAATGTAATTTATTATTTTATTCATAATTTTATTATATACATCCATATATCTATATGTAAATAAAACACAGGTTGTATGCCTATGAAACAGTAACACACTGCATACTTGATGACTGCTGCCTTATCCCTACTCCCTACTGCAGGGGAGAAAATGGACCAGTCTCACCAATGAAAAAGGTAAACTAAAATGTTAACTACTGGGTGGAAATACAGATGGCGTGCATATAAAATAACATCTTCTTGATTACTTCTTTGGAAATTTTTCTTCATTTCCTGAAGTCACTTTTTATGATACATTATTATATGATATACTATCTCACAGTTATTAAGGTAAGTTATTTTTATTGTTAGTACAAAAGTATACACATAGTGTTGTGCTAATTCCAGTAATGTCCGGGTAAGGCTTCATGCACATGACTGCATGGTTTAATATTTCCCTATGTGATCCAAAGCTCTTTTGTTGTTATATTATGATCTCTAAGCAGAATATTGATGATCCTGAAATTATATACCATACCTAAGATTTTTCTCAAACATTTTATTAGCTTTCCATAGAATGCTATTTTAAGTGCATTTGACTGTTCAGTTCCAGGGTATGAATTCCAGTAGAGCACTTTCTGGATAATATTTCCTTACAAAATGCTGTTAACTGCTTCCTCCAAGAAGTTAGTTTCTTGTTTTAAAATTTATACCTTATGTTTAAATAGAAGATAGAGAAGGCAGATGCTGGATTATTTAGTACCAAGCTGGTTTTCTGTACTGATGTGGGTAAGGGCTGGTCACTTGTGGTGTTTCTCATTCCTTAATATTTGTAGCTGTTTTAGACTTCATAAATAATCATTTTGAGTATTCCAAGTCTATGGACATTTTCTGACCCAATATCCATTTTTACAGGAGTATTTTTCTTACAAGTTTGGAACCATAAAATAGAAACTTTCCTAACTAGTCAAGCTACTAGGGTGTATGTGGGCAGGATTTTGCACATTTCCTGCTGTGTGATTTAATTGTGCTGTTCTGACCATTTTTTTTGCATAGGCTGCTGACCAGTATAAAGTGGAAATCTATGTTAAGTCATTGTCCAAGGAGGTAGTGCAGATGTGGTCAGTATTTGTTTTAAAGGAAACAGTGAAAGGCATTCTTCACTTGAGCTTTGTGAAATACTATGCAGATGCTTATGGCTGTGGACGCTGTGTGGTGTGAAGAACACTGCAGTTCATTGAATATGGTGTGAGGAATGCTGCTGTGCACTGACTGTGTGGTGTGAGGAATGCTGCTGTGCACTGACTGTGTGGTGTGAGGAATGCTGCTGTGCACTGACTGTGTGGTGTGAGGAATGCTGCTGTGCACTGACTGTGTGGTGTGAGGAATGCTGCTGTGCACTGACTGTGTGGTGTGAGGAATGCTGCTGTGCACTGACTGTGTGGTGTGAGGAATGCTGCTGTGCACTGACTGTGTGCTGTGAGGAATGCTGCTGTGCACTGACTGTGTGGTATGAATAATGCTGCTGTGCACTGACTGTGTGGTGTGAGGAATGCTGCTGTGCACTGACTGTGTGCTGTGAGGAATGCTGCTGTGCACTGACTGTGTGCTGTGAGGAATGCTGCTGTGCACTGACTGTGTGCTGTGAGGAATGCTGCTGTGCATTGACGCTGCCTTTTTTCTTTTCTCCCTACACCTGCATCCTTCTGGTGGCTCAGGTTGGACAACTAGGTGCCCATGACCAACTCCTCATTGTGGATGGATTTAGTCTGGTTGGACTTTTCAGGAAAGGTATGACTAATTGGTTCCTTTAAAGCCTCAACTGATTGGTTAGTTTTAATGTATTGAAGTGATATTTTGCATTTAATTTTGAAATTTGAATTCAAAAAGTAGTGATGTAAAAGATCTTTGTGTTTACTCACCTTCCCCTATAATCCTAGTTCTTAGAGCACATGAATCTCATTTTGTGTTCACTCATAAGAATGTATATTAGTATAGAGTATTACCTTAAATAATTATATAAATATGTACACATATACTTAGAGCTTGTAAAATCTTTAAATATCTTAATGTTAATGTTATAGAATAGAATATATTTACCTGTTTTATAATTAATCATCATAAGTGATGTGGAGAGGACATAATCATCTGAAAGCCTGGTTTATTTCCACAAACAGCAACCAGGCTGAGGAACCTAAGCACAAGTATTCTGAACATAGACTCTACTGTGACAGTGACCGCTGTTTCTTTATATTTTCTTCCTAGGTCAGCAGAACTCATGACTACAACCAGTTCCATGGTTACCCTGGAAGTTGCAAATCAAGGCATCCTCTGTCACTGCCTGTCCACATTTCTTACCCAGCCATTGTCCTCCATGGTGCAGAGAAGGAAGAGCTAGTGACTCAAGCCAGGTTAGCCAACATATATAGTGATCCTGTATAGAGATATGGCTCCTTCTAAAAGTTATCAAAATCTGGGGCTGGAAAGATGGTTCAGTATTTTACAACACCAGTGTTAGCTCACAACTGCCCTTAATTTCAGGGGATTTAAAGCCTTCTTCTAAGTTCTCTGGACACGAGTCAAGCATTTGTGTGCACACATGCTGGGCAAACACTCATACACATCAATTATTTTTATAAAGAGAGGCTCTAAAATTCCCATGTAGTAGCTCCTACCACAGCTCTTGCTCAGCTCTTCAAGGAAGAAGTTAGTTGAGACTGAGTGCATGATGCTGAGAAATACTTCTGGATCATGATCCAGATCAGATCTGATGGTACGGTTTCCTAGATATATTCACAGTCTGTTAGGTGCAGTATTGTGAACTCTCTTCTGACCCTGACTCAGCTTTGGAACCTGCACACCCTAGTGCCTGACCTTTGTAGCTACAGAAACAACAACAATATCAGTGTCTGACAGTCTAAAATCCTGTATACTAAAGCGTAGAACAGGAAACAATCCTGGCTAGACCGTGTGTTGGCATGTTGAAGCAGAACACCATTTACAAACTCAAAGAGGGAAGTGGGTAACAAATGAGTCCCAGGTGAGCAGACAGGAAGACTAAACTGTGAACAGGTGTGGATAATCACACCAGGTGACAGCACCATGTGATGCTGTCATTCTGATGGATAATAACGTGTGTTATCAAGTGAGAGAAAAGAAGTTGAGTTCTTTTAAAATATTACTCTAAAAATAGTTACTTTGTTATTTACAAATTACAAGTCAGATTTGAGAAAATAAAACAGGTCAATTTCCCCCATAGATACATACTAAGTAAATGAAAAGTTTTTCTAGACACAATATATGTAAAAGCTCTTGAAAATGTTCATATAAAGCTATTTGTGGTGGCATGTACCTTCAATGCCTGTTCTAAGGATGCAGAAAGAGGCAGATTTCTGTGAGTTTGGGGTCCTCCTGCCTGTGTAGTGAATTCCAGACCAGCCTCAAATACGTAATGAGACCCTGGGCTAGGGTTTGTTCTGATTGCTTGGTTGGTTTTGCTTTTTTAGGCTAGTCAAAGAATGTATATATAAGATCACCCTATTATACCAAGAGCAGTTATTAAATATAAGAATTATAGATGCATCCTTTAAAGCTCTTCATCTTAGAAAGAATGAGGGAGAGAGAATGAATGAATTGGCTTTGGTTTCAGTTTCAGATCATTATGGCTCAGGTAAACCCAGAGCACAGAGTGAAGTTTTTTTTAGTTTAATTTTTCTAGGATATTTTATGTATTTACATTTCAAACGTTATCCCATTCCCATGCTCTCCCAACCCGCTCGCTCTGCTTCTATGAGTATGATCCCACTCACACCCACCCATTCCCATCTCAATGCCCTGGCATGAAGATGCTTGCAGCTGAACATTACACTGAATATGGGGACCCCAATGGAGGAAAGGACTGAAGGAGCTGAAGGGGTTTGCAATCCCATAGGAAGAACAACAATATCAACCAACCAGACCCCACAGCTACCAGGTAGGAAACCATCAACTCATGAGTACACAAGGAGGGGATCCATGGCTCCAGCCACTTATGTAGCAGAGGATGGCATTTTCCAGCATCGATAGGTGGAAGAGTAAAGGTTTTGAGCTCTATAATAATTCAGCTCAAAACGGCTCCCCAGAGAGTCCTCAAAAGCCTTGGACAGAGCACAGTGATCCAACGAAGCTGCCTGGTAAAGACAGGCTGATGAAAAACAGAACAGATCACCTTTTCAGCCCCAATGTGACAAGTAAGAAGAGGCATTCTCTAAGTCACCTTGTCACCCAGGTCATTGTTTATATTTGATCATTGTTTTTGTGTCTCTTGGCCAGCTAGAATACAGTTTTCATAGAGGTCTCATATTAGTCCAAAATTAGGATTTTATTTGGAAAACCCTTGACCTTATAGATCAAAATGCACTGTAAATGTGTCTTCAAAATGGGTCAGGTTTCCAAGGTAGTGGAGATCATTTTTACACTTAAAAGAGTGGCTAACAAAGTAGTGAGGATGGAGTATACTGAATAGAGACCCCAAATCCAAAAGGCTTCAACCTCCAAATGGCTTCACGTATTTACTCTCATGTCTCTAGCACAGATCTCATCTGGTCCTGGAGAAAGTCCATCTCCTGGGCTGTGGCGTCAGGAGACTTGTAGAGGTGCGTGAAGCCGACTTCTAGTACATCTTTGTCTCTGGCTCAGTGCTAAATATCCTGCCCTCAGTGTATGATGGGTATGCCATGGCTCCTGCATTTAAAGGAATGTTATGTACATTTTTACTTGTTATTTAATGGAACCCTTGGGTTTTTAACACTCTTTCTAATAGATCAGCCTCCTATTCCTGGAGAAGTGTGCATATACCACTAGAACAGCAGCTAAAATAACATTTGTCTCCACTGGAGACCTCTGCACTGAGGTCTGAGATGAGCTGGAACACTTTCTTACTTGTGAAATATCTGACTTGTTCGATACAGTTCTCAACAAATTACATTAACTATCATTCCTGAATTTTGGTCATTTAAGTTTATTTTTATTACACTAGTCAAATAAATTAATGAATCTGGGAACATGAGAATTAGTGTAAATGAGTAAATAAGAAAATTTAAGATGTTTTTTATTTAAAGCATGGGGTCAAAATTACATTTTTTATCATGGCTTTTAAAAATATATTCTTTTTTTATTTTTTTATTAACTTGAGTATTTCATATTTACATTTCTAATGTTATTCCCTTTCCCGGTTTCCGGGCAAACATCCCCCTAATCCCTCCCCCTCCCCTTCTTTATGGGTGTTCCCCTCCCCAACCTCCCCCCAACAATCACGTTCACTGGGGGTTCAGTCTTAGCAGGACCAAGGGCTTCCCCTTCCACTGGTGATCTTACTAGGATATTCATTGCTACCTATGAGGTCAGAGTCCAGGGTCAGTCCATGTATAGTCTTTAGGTAGTGGCTTAGTCCCTGGAAGCTCTAGTTGCTTGGCATTGTTGTTCATAAGGGGTCTCGAGCCCCTTCAAGCTCTTCCAGTTCTTTCTCTGATTCCTTCAACAGGGGTCCTAGTCTCAGTTCAGTGGTTTGCTGCTGGCAATCGCCTCTGTATTTGCTGTATTCTGGCTGTGTCTCTCGGGAGAATCTATATCCGCTCCTGTCGGCCTGCACTTCTTTGATTCATCCATCTTGTCTCTTGGGACTGTATATGTATGGGCCACATGTGGGGCAGGCTCTGAATGGGTGTTCCTTCAGTCTCTGTTTTAATCTTTTGCCTCTCTATTCCCTGCCAAGGGTATTCTTGTTCCCCTTTTAAAGAAGGAGTGAAGCATTCACATTTTGATCATCTGTCTTGAGTTTCATGTGTTCTAGGCATCTAGGGTAATTCAAGCATTTGGGCTAATAGCCACTTATCAATGACTGCATACCATGTGTGTTTTTCTGTGATTGGGTTACCTCACTCAGGATATTTTCCAGTTCCAACCATTTATCTATGAATTTCATAAAGTCATTGTTTTGATAGCTGAGTAATATTCCATTGTGTAGATGTACCACATTTTCTGTATCCATTCCTCTGTTGAAGCTGGGTTCTTTCCAGCTTCCGGCTATTATAAATAAGGCTGCTATGAACATTATGGAGCACGTGTCTTTTTTATATGTTGGGGCATCTTGTGGGTATATGCCCGAGAAGTATAGCTGGATCTTCACGTAGTTCAATGTCCAATTTTCTGAGGAACCTCCAGACTAAAAATATATTCTTTAAAAAACATTTATTTATTTATTTATTTATTTATTTATTTAATAACCCAATATTAGCCCTTCCTGTCTTGCCAGTAACCCCTCATACAAACCTTCCATCCATCACCTTTTCCTGAGATGGCAAAGCTCCTTTTGGGGTGTCAACCCCCATGAATTTTTTTTGAAAGATTGTAAAACAGATCCCTGAGGACAAAGTTCGCCTTTTATGCAGTTTTATGAAGCTGATTGTTTATTTCTTTACATTTCACAAGAACAGACCCCTCTACGTAGACCTGAAGCTAGGAGCTAAATTGCAGGAGTGACAATGCCACAAACAGCATGCATCAGTGTATAGAAAAATCTTTTTATTCCTTTGTACACACAGGTGCAGCTGGTTACTTGGAGAGTGAGCCATAAAGCAGTGTCAGGTCTGGTTATTCACCCATTCCTCAGTTTTCTTACCTCCTCTGTGAGGGAGAAGCATGCATGAAATTTTGCTAATATCTCTGGTGAGTCTCTGAAGTATTATATCTTAGTCTTTTCTTTTCTCAGCCTCTAACCCCTTCCAAAGAAGAGCTTCAGGAAGTTTTACCTACTTGAGCTCCATTGAGTAGAGGCTGGCAAGGGTCTCTAGTGTGACAGTGATATGTGGATCCAGAGCTCCTCCGTGGAATCCAGCACATCCAGCCAGGAGCACCTGAACCCTTCCTCCAAGTCAGTTACCCCTGCTTCCACTCTGACCAAGAGTGGTCCTGGCCATTGGAAAACCCCAGCAGAGGTGCTGCCCACCCCTGTGACTGTCTCCCAGCCCATATGAACAGACCTCCCTCCACCACCTCCTCCACCACAGGTCCACTACACCAGATTTTGATGGCATTTCAGTGGATTAGCCACTCCCCCCTCCTTCTGCAAACAAGGCAGGATCCCAGTCTGCTCAGGTGGCTGCTGGCTAGCAAAGAAGAGTGAGGAGCAGCAGTGGTGGTCTGAGATATAGAAGGCCTGCCTGGACAAGGAAGCAGAGAGGAAGCATGGGGAGCAGGAGAGGAAAGGGCGACAGATGCACTCTCATTCCCTGAACCTGCTTCCTTCTCTTCTTTGACCACACCGGCCAAACCAGGAAAACCTTCCACACTGCAGAGGCCCCAAGAAACAGTCATTCTGGTGTTGTAGTCCCCGCAGCAGCCCCCCACTATTGAGCACAGGGATCTGCAGTTCATAACTATCAGTAAAGAGGAACTGTCCTCTGGGGAGTCTGTCTCCAGACCCATGGAAACGAGATATCAGGAAGAAGCTGGAGAAGCAACAGCAAATGCACCTTGTGGATATGCTAAGCAAGGAGATCCATGAGCTGCAAAACAAGGGGGACGGTAGTGCAGAGGAGAGTGACTGCCTGTGGAAGCTTATGCTGGAGTGGCAGTTCCAGAAGAGACTTCAGGCCATATTTCTTGTGTTTCTCCCAGGTTCATTTCAGAATACTGTTCAAGAAGCTCAACATTTGATGTTTCCATAGTAGAAATTTATAACAACAATGTTTTTGCCCTTCTGGCCCAGACAGTTCTACAGTGATGTCTATGGTTAAGTGCCAGGCAGTGAGAACCCAGGAGTGACATTCAGAGGTACACAGGATGACCTGCAGGTGAGGTGCTCCTGGGGCCCAGTGTCCTGAGTGCAGGTCCTCAACCTTACAGCTGCCCACTCCAGCTGTGCCTGGGATGGAGCCAGTGCTACCGACCTAGGAAGCATCTCAGGGAGTGTGCTTAGTATGTGCCCCATTGCTTCACTGCGTGACAAGGTTAATCTGCAGGAGCAGCAAGGATTTTAGCCAGCTCACGTTCTGTATCTGAGAAAGAACATGTCTTTAAGAACATCAAGATGCTCACATCTAGCACGTATCAGCTTTATATATCAAGGATATCATAATAAAGCTGTTTAAAACCTTTTTTGTTATGGGGTAGCTCAAGGGTAGGATGTACTGACCCTGAGTATTATATCTAATTACCCACACACACACACACACACACACACACAGAGAAAGAGAGCTACAAAAAGTTGGAAAAATAAACAAATCTTAAAAATATATAAATAACTGTATAATTATTAAAAGTCTATATGAGAGTCAATGTTTATCACCCAGCATTGAGGAAGGGGCTTAGAGAAATGAATTATCCCCCTCCAACCTCAAAAAACATACGCACACACACAATCAATGACATGTGTAATTATACAAGGAAATAACCATATTTTATAGAATGCCATAATGGAAAGTAAGAACCATCTTTTTCGTTAAGGGTTGCCAATATGTTCTTTTTCCAAGGTGTGTGCAGCTGTGCCAGTCTTGTTCACCATGGGATGGAAGAGGTCCCTGACCTGTGAGCCTAGAGGTGAGCAGGGGATCTTTGCTCCATTCTGAGACTGAGAGAGGCACGATGCCCACTCAAGGGTCCATAGCAGGGAAGGTTTTCAAGCTATGTACAGTGCTGGAAAAGCCTACACAAGGCATACAGTTAGCAGTGATGTGTTTGCAGGGAGTCCAAGGAACCAGCTTTGTACTGATGCAGGTGGGCAAGCATTTATCATCCACCTGCCACTCTGACAGCAGTAAGAGTATTGCTTAAGTTTTGTTTCATAGATTTGATCACTGAACAAAATACCAAAAATTGGACCCTTAACGTTGTAGCAAATAGAATAGTGGATGCTAGGCCAGGAACCTTTGACTCTTCTAATACCATTGTGTATTTTAGAGCAAGGAAGGAGAGGTATCAATGGACAGCAGTCTGTTTCCCCACGAGTACTTTACCACTGAGTTAGTAGCCTTAGCCCTCCTCACCTCTAGAAAAAGGGTGTCACTAAGTTGTCCAAGCTGACCTTGAACTCATGCTGTAGACCAGGCTAGCTTTGAAGTTCTGATCTCTCTCCCCACTCTGTGTCTTGAGTGTCTGGGATTACAGGCCCATTTCTCTACAGCTGACCAGCTTGCTTGTTTGCTTCCTCCTTTCTTTCCTCCTCCTCCTCCTGCTCTGCTCCACCTCCTGCTCCTGCTCCTGCTCCTGCTCCTGCTCCTCCTCCTCCTCCTGCTCCTGCTCCTCCTCCTCCTCCTCTTCCTCCTCTTCTCTCTCTGTCTCTTTCATTCTTTCTTTCCTTTCTTCATTCTTTTCTTTCTTTCATTCTTTATCTTTCTTTTCTTCCTTCTTTCATTCATTTGTTCCTTTCTTTTAAGATTCATTTATTTTAGTGCTCTATCTGCATGTACATCTGTGTGTCCAAAGAGGGCATCAGATCTAATAATACATAGTTAGTATCTATGATATGGTGACTGGAATTGAACTCGGGACCTTTGAAAGAGCAGCCAGGCTCTTAACCACTGAGCCTGCTCTCCAGCCCCAGCCTATTTTCTTAAACTTACCATACTTGGTTCACATGACAGTTGCCTGTCAGATGAGTAAGATAAGGTTAACCTGAGCGCAGAGTGCTTATCCCTTGTCACATCATCCAGGGGGTTACCTCTGACTCACTTTGACTCATTTCTGACTCCTTTTCCAGGCCTGTCACCAGTGTCTTGGAGTTTGTGGGCCTCATCCACAGAGGTATGCAACTCAGAGAACATGGCCCCTAAGGCTACACCCACATTGTAAAAGCCAGCGATGTGAAGCACAACAGGTTAGATGTCAGCCACCTGAGTCATGCAGTTTGACCACATGAGACTCACCCTAGGACTTAAATGCAGTGAGTTCAAGGTCTCACATGCTATGCTGGACAGCTGCTCTGGGCCTCCACATCATAAGCCAGAGTGCAGAGCCCTGGGCACAGCAGGACACCCAGGCTAGTTTTCACTCCTATGGAAAGCCAGTATAGATGGACATTTTCCATCTTGCTACAGTGACACTTCTGTAAGGGACGAGACTGCTTAGGGCAGCATTGTCTATTTAGTAGGCACATCCACCTCCAGGACTTGCCCCCTATGGAAAGTGCTTGAGCAAAGCCTGCCTCATGGTGCTTAGGGAGTCTCAGTTGTCTGCCAATGGATTCCCAGACATTCAGCTCTGTCTGATGATTGACAGACCTTTGTGACCCTCTGTTTTCCACTCTCCGGACCACAGTCCCAAAGTCCAGCCAAGCTGATCTTCACGAGAAAGCAAGGGCAGGTATTTGTGGATTACCACTGCACTGGGCTTCATCTCCAGTGGACCCACCCGACCATGCTGGGCAGCTCCTGGGGGCAGGTTTCAGCACATGGACTGGGCCAGTAGTGTGTATGCAGGTGAACGGGGGACGACATCTACCCAGTCAAGAATGCCAGAGTCATCAAAGGGCAACACAGTAGAGAGAGCTTGTGAACTGTCACAGAAGGCCATGTTATACCCCATGATGGGCCTTCATGTTGTTCTGTGCCTAGAAAAAGGGTTACCTGCAGTTAAAAGGACTGTGATATCCAACAAGGGACCTCAATGACTACCAGGCCATGGTGCCTCTCTGGAAAGTGGGTGGATCCCATGGTCCCTCCCAAGAACCACCTCTGTTTGCCTGTTCCTGTCTGGATAGCATGCTCACAAGCGACTGGACTGCTTACTTTACAGCTGTGTCTGTGGTGACTGGGTTTGCCCTGAAGGAGGCCTTCTTCATCAATTAGAGTCTGGCTGTCCTAGCAGATGCCCTTGTGGCCTTGTCAGAGCACTGTGACCACATCCCACATCTGAACAGCAAGCTAATCAACAGGATGCTCTAGGAGTCCATCGGTTTATCTTCCTCAGAGACCCCAAAATACAGGGGGCAGAGAGCCGGGCTTTAGGGAGCTACCACAGGCATGATTGCTCTTTTTTCTAAGCCACACCACCTTTGGCCGAGTTACAGTTCTGCCAGGCCCTCCCATGTTCTGTCTTCAGCATCTTTGTGTGTCAATGCAGCTTACACTGTGTATGAACTGTGCTGCACGTTGGCCTATAGGCTGGGCTTTCCTCTTGATTTTCCACTACAGAGTTCCCGGGGAGACTCTCATCATGGCTCTCCATATTCTGACAGGCACAGTCTGTGGATGTCTCTAAGGTGTTGGAGATCGGACCCCACTGAGGGGTGAGAGGCTTTCAGTGGCTTATAGACCCAGGGCTTGGGCATGATGGCTTTTATTGTGTGTTTGGTAGCATGTATGCCCTGCTGCAAGTGTAGACAGACACTCCCCAAGGCTGTAGTTCCTGCTTGGAGTGTGGGTACACTCTCTCCATGCAGACAGCTGTCTCTGCACTCACAGATGCCATTTTCATGATTTACGCCTGTCATCTTTGATGTTTCTTTTACTAGGCAGTCATGTAAAGTCACTATGATTTTGTGGTGACTTTCTTTCCCCAGCCTTCAGATGAATATAGGAAAGAGACTCTGGAATCTGCCTGGGCTCCTCCTTATGCCCACACCTTGACCCCATTGAACCCTCTTTGGCAGAGGCATGGCAGAGTCTGGCCTGTAATTGTCCTGTTCATTCCCTTTTGATTGTGACCACAGTCTGGAGCTCTGCACAGCCTGGCGTCCAGAGAAAATTGGCATAGTTCCCCACAGTGTCTCCACAGGCTCAGAGGAAGGACATAAATATAATCTTTATGGGGCCCAAGTGGCTTCTCAGGGTCAGCCAATGGTCTTGGCTCCTTCTTGTCTCTGAAGACACAGGGCACAGGTCCTGACCTGCATGCACCTGTAGCTGCTGCACACACTAAGGATGACTTGTGCTGGCCTCTGATGCTTCTGGGAGTCCTGAAAACCACAATCCCTGGGCCAAGGGGACTAGTGAGCAGAAGGCCCCTGCCTGCTCCCTGAGGACCAGAAGCCCCACCTGGGTTCACTGCTATGCTCCCCAAAATAATGAAGAGCTGCTGTCATAGCAGGCCATGCTCTGGTGGGAAGGACAGACAGGCACACCCAGACCCACAGAAGGCTGTACTGTGGCTGTGCTGGGCATCCCAGGTGTGGGGTGGGGTTGGGGATGGTAGACAGTTGGTCCATGGGTATAGTGTATACATGGACACCTAGGCACATAAGGGGGTATGCATATACACGAAAAAACTCCCTCTCACACAGAAGTTGGCATGATGTATAGAAAAACAAGTCCATCCTGAGTGTGGGGGCTCAGGGACTCAGGACTGACACCCATAGAATGCTGTAGAGAAGCCCTTTGTGATTCAAGGGCTCATCTGCCTGGGTCCCTGAGCCTCTAGAGATGATCCCAGGACTGGGCTGTGGCTGCTTATGGGCTCAAACAGGGAGGTCCTAGGGAGCTTGTTTTTGGCTCCTGGGAGTAGAGCAGTATTTCTTACCCTGTCCCTGCTTTTTGAACTTTTCTTTCCTTGGGGAAACGGAAGGACTGGAAGAAGTCTGTCTATGGAGAGTGAGGCTGGCTGGGAAACTGCTCGCTGTTCTCCATTGTCATCCTGCTGGGGGTTTGGGGTTCTTGGCAGGTTAACCTCTCCACCATTCCAGTCTGCTTCTCTCCATTTAATCCATGCATCTCTGTCTCTTCGCTTCGTGACATGGATGCACAAGTCCTACCTGTAGCTGCCACTCCAGGGAATATGTCCCTCAGTGAGTGAATTCCAGATGGGTCTGTCTAGAGAGAAATTGTACAGGGTCGTTGCTCAGTATGTAGGTACATGGAAGAGGATACTGCACTGCACCCAAACACATTTCATATAAAATCAATCCTCATACTCTGGTACTAATTGGTTCTATTTACACCTTTCACCATTATTGCTATTCACTGTACTGTGAAGTGTGATTTTTTTTTATGTTTCCCTTCTGCAAAGGAAGAGACAGTGGTTAGCACTGGAGATTCCAAAGGCCTAGCTGGAAGGGAGGCCTTGACACACATGTGTGCTCCTGGGAAAAAGCTCTTTCATAAAATGCCCCGTTGAATCCCATGATGTGTGGATTGCTCTATGCCCTATCTAGGGTTGACCTCAGCATATTAATGGGAGCTGAGACTTCTCTCTGATAGAACAGTGCCACCCTCCTGCAAGATGTCTGTGACGGTTTGTATATGCTTAGCTCAGGGAGTGGCACTATTAGGAGGCATGGCCTTGTTAAAGTAGGTGTGTCACATTGGTCATGGGCTTTAAGACCCTTTTCCTATCCACATGCAAGCCAATCTTCCCCAAGCAGCCTTCAGATAAAGATGTGGAACTCTCCCTCTCTCTGGCACCATGCCTGCCTGGTTGCTGCCATGCTCCCAGCTTGATGATACTGGACTGAGTCTCTGAACCTGCAATCCTGTGTTCATTAATGTTGTCCTCATAAGAGCTGCATTGGTTGTGTTATGTCTCTTCACAGCAGTAAACCCCTAACTGAGACAATGTCCATCTTCCCTTCCCCAGCTTCCAGACTTTAGAAGCTTCTCACACGAGGGGCATTCTCTTGGAACTATGAGGCTAAGAGGCTGTAGGCTGTCTGCTTGATCTGAGAGTGCTAGGATATCCTGCTCCTAAGGGAATTGTTACTGCTCCATTGCAATACTGAGAATAGCATCAGATGGCTTCTGCTTTGTACTCCCTGAAACAATACTGTCTTCTCCAGGAGTGGATCCAACAGCTCTCAGAACCTCCTCAGGAACTATGTGTTTCCCAAGGATTACCTGCACTTGCTTACACACCCCTATTCTGAGTTCTGAAAACTTTTCAAAGCCCATTCATCTGAGACTGGTGAGTTCAGGACAGTAGTCCCAAGTGTCTTGTCCTACCCTGACATTTCACTCTCATGAGGCATCACCTGCCCTTGACAGAGGATTTTCCCACGGGACGTTGGATGTACGGGGAATTGTGTGTACTGACTCCTGTCAGATCTGTACAAGATGGCATCAAGGCCCCATTTGCTCTTCATTATGGAATTCACATTCCTGGCACTGTTGTTGGTATTTAGGTCCATGTCAGTCCATAGTTATATGTTAGCATGGAAACCCAGGGCAGTTGCCTTCAAAGATATTCCTAGTATGGACCACATCTTCACCGTGCCAGACGTAAAGCTCAGCAAAACACCAGGCAGGCCCAGAACCCTCAGGGGCTGGAACTGGCATGTTCAAACACTGGCTTGACCTTGGCCAGCACAGATTCAGAGGACGGCCTCTATGTAGGAAGATCTCCTTTCTCCTCTCAGAGTATAGGACATCTAGAGTCAGGCTAAGGTGCTGGCACCCATGTGAGCAGGGGCAGCAGCCTAGACTTCTTCAATGTCAAAGCCTGCCTGCCACCCCTGTATCACATGTCAGAGCACCCCATCTCCTGAGAATTCTAGGAGTGCTGATATCCTGGGTGACTATCCCATGTTCTGCTGCCAGTTTCTTTGCTTCCACATGGCCAACTGTGAGAAGGGATTGAGAAAGGGAAGGTGATGAAGCCCTGCTAATATCTACTTGGTGCCAGCAAAGAAAATGGGTTCTGACTGGCGAGATCTTTGAGTTAGATTTTCCAATATGCCACCTCGGGACAGTTAGTCGGCACTTTCAGGAAGCTGCTCCAGGGTGGGAACAATGAGACTGGATCCCTGAGGCTGGTGCAGTTGGCCAGGGATTTTGGGCCAGGTAAAACTGAGTGGGAACCCTGGGCCAGGTGCAACAGTGCAGTGAACCTGTTGCAGGTGCAGTGGAGCAGGGACCCTGGGAGAGGTGCAATGGGACAGGAGCCCTAAGGAGGGGACCTCATGGTAGTGGCCCTGTGGCATGTGCAACTGGCAGGGACCCTGGGGCAGGTGCACTGTGACGTGCACCCAAGCTGGAATGTTCAGACAGGTGTGTGTTTGCTTCATGCAGCTGCTGTCTGAAGTAGAGAACACTGGCAACTGCCCCAGAGGGGATTTTGGGAACTCCTTCCAAGAATCCCTCAGCTCCTAACTGAGGAGCTATACATTCCACAGATGGGCCTTTATTGAGATGAGCAGATTCTAAGGGGGCTGCCTTGAATGAACAGCCAAAGAAAGCAGAAATAAAGAACAAGCAATTGCAGCAGACAAGTCCAGTGTGTTTTTGCACAGAAAAGTAGGACTAGAAGAAACTGATTAAGTCAAATCACTTCTCTGCTATCCATCCATCCATCCATCCATCCATCCATCCATCCATCCATCCATCCATCCATCCATCCATCAATTTCCCTGAGGGAAGTCAGCTTTTATTTCAGAGAAGGTCAAGCAGTGCTCCCTTGTGGTGACAATGAGGATTGCAGGCAGTGAGATAAGTGGGTATTTATTTATTTATTTATTTATTTATTTATTGATTGATTGATTGATTGATTGATTGCATGATCTGCGATAGACTGCCACTTGTGGCCAGTCCCCATCAGCATCGGCTGTACCACAAACCCAGTCTCAGTGTGACACAGAAGAGGCCTAACTGGAAAGTATGTCCTCTCTCTAAGGGACACTGTATGATAACATACTCTGGACTGCAGGTCAGTCAAGGCCTGTGTTTAGGAGACTTGTGGACAGATGAATGTCTGTGAGTCTGGACTTAGACTCTGTGGAGGGCTCAGGTCACCTGACTGTCCTGAAGCTTCCCACTGTGATTTATTTCCCTCCTACAGAGTCAGCCACCTGAGCAACTGCATTTCCTGGTTATCCCCTAATCCTCTTACACTGTGTAGAGTGTTCAATCTCAGGGAGGGCCTGGGAATCTGAGAGACACCACTGAGCCCCCTGGGCCTGCCTGACTCAACCTGAGGCTACTCTGAGTGTCTTCATTTTGCTCACCCTCCAGAGACCTCAAAAGTCAGCAGTGAGCTTGCTGAGAGGCCAGGAACCTCCATATTGGCCCAAGAGCAACTGTCCTCTTTTACAGGTTAATCCACAGAGCCTGTAATTCTGATTGGTGCAACAGTCTGGAAGAGTGAAAGATGTCACCTCCCAAAGACAAGTGCTGTGCTAGTGGACACTGAGGAACTTCAGGGATCAAACTCTTCCCCATTCTTCTCCAGCCTCTCTTGTTCTTCCTTGAGATATTTCCTGCAGATCTAAAAGATCCAGGCAATCCATGACATGGGTTTGAATATTATCTCGACAATTTATTCATTGCCTGATAACTAAGACTAGGTAAAATTTATTTATTTATTTATTCACTCATTCATTTGTTATACATACGTACAGGGTAGCTGTGTTTAGAAAGACCAGAGAGGGCATCAGATGTCATTAGAGACATTTGTGAGCCTCCATGTGTTTGCTGGGATTTGAACTCAGGACCTCTGGAAGAGCATTCAGTGCTCTTAGTCACTTATCAATCTTTCCATTTTCCAGGCTAAGTTTTTTACTTCCAATAATGTCTTCTTTACTCAGGTTACATCCTGATCCCAGTCACTCTCCCTCTTCCCTTCCCAGTCCCACCTTACAAATCCTTTCTACCATAATGCTCTCCCTTCTCTTCAGACAAGGGGAGACTCCCTGGGTACCAAACCACCCCGGGACATCTAGTCCCAGGTGGACCGAGCACATTCTGCCCCACAGATTTACAATCAGGCAGTCCGGGTATGGGGAAGAGATCCAATGGCAGGCAACAGAGACTGAGACAGTCCTGGATCTCCTTGTCAGATGACCCACATGGAGACCAACTGCAGATAGCTACACCCGGCTCTGGGGTTGGTTGCACAAGCTCTAGCATACTCCATGGTCCAAGGTATCTGAGTTAGGGGACTTCTTGTAGTGTTTTAACCCAACCAGTTTGCTTGGCACTCTCCCCCACTCTTCCACAAGACTTCCCGAGCTCCATCTAAGGATTGGCTGTGGCTTTCAGCTGCTGAGTGAAGCCTCTGGAGACAGGTGTGCTACTTTTCTGTCTGCAAGTAAATCAGAAAGAATATCATAAATAGCGTCAGAGGTTGTGTCTGTCACATGAGACAGATCTCACTTTGTGTCAGTCATTGATTGGTTGGTCCCTCAATATCTGCTTTACCTTTATCCCTGCACACTTATTGGCAAGACAGATTTCGAGTTGAAGGTTTGTCATACAGATCTTTCACTTTCTTAGAGTTTCACTAAGACGTTTTTGGTATATTATTTGTCAGTATTGTAAAGAGTGGTGTTTCCATAATTTATTTCTTAGCCCCTTTGTTGTTTGTTTAAAAGAATGCTATTGATTTTTTCTTAGTTAATGTTGTATCCATCCACTTTACTGAAGGTGTTTATCAAGTGTAGGAGTATACAATGATATTATTGTAAATACCAATATGGTGACTTCTTTCCTCCCTATCTATATCTCCTTGTTAGACTTTAGTTGTCTTTTTGCTCAAGCTAGAACTTCAAGAACTATATTGAAATGATAGGGAGAGGGTGGGCAGCCTTGCCCTGCCCCTGAGTTTAGGGAAATTACTTAACTTTATCTCCATTTAATTGGATGTTGGCTAGTGGATTGCTGTATGTTACCTTTATTGTGTTTATGTATTCTTCTGTATCCCTCTCTCTCTCTCTGTGACTTTTAACATGAAGGGGTGTTAGGTTTTGTCAAAGGCCTTTAGAGAATCTACTGAGATGATCATGAATTTTTTTAATTAATCATTTTATTCATTTACTTTTTAAATAATATGCCCCTTCCTTGTTACTCTTCCACAGCCACTCCATTCCCTCCTCCCCTGCCCCCCTCGACTTTACCTCTATGAGGGTGCTCCTCAATCCACATACCTACTCCTGCCTCACTACTCTAACATCCCCCTATGCTGGTACATCATACCCTTCAGGACCAGGGGCCTCCTCTCCCATTGAAATCAGTGAAGGCCATGTTTTTGGAGTAATGGTTCCCTCCATGTGGTACTCTTTAGTTCCTGTTTTGTCTGTCGGAGCTCTGGGTGGTCCAGTTAGCTGATAATGTTCTTCCTATGGGGTTCAATCCCCTCAGCTACTTCAGTTTTTCACCTGGCTCTTCCATTGGGGTCCCCAGGCTCAGGTTGATGGTTGGCTGTGAGTATCTGCAGCTGTATTGGTCAGGTACTGGTAGAACCTCTCAGGGAACAGCAATACCAAGCTTCTGTCAGTAAGCAAATCTTGGCATCTGTAATAGTGTCTCGATTTAGTATCTGCTGACGGGAGGAATCCTAGGTCAGGTAGTTTCTGTATGGCCTTTTCTTCAGTGTCTGTTCCGGTTTTTATTTTTATCTTTACTTTGGGCAGGAATATAGCTAGGTTAAAATTTTTGAGATGGTTGTGTGGCCCCTTTGCCTATTTGGGGCTGTGTCTATCTAGTGGAGGTATCTATACAGGTTGCAGGTCCCCTTTGTTGCATGCTTCAGGTAAAGTCATCCTTTTGCATCCTGGGAATCTCTCACTTCCCTAACACCTGGGACTTTTTAGTGACAACACCCAGTTCATCATCCCCCCCCACTGCTACATATTTTTAATCAACTTCATGAAACCCTAATTCTTTCATGTACCTTTTAAATCCTGATACTGTCCTCCCCACCCCTTTCATATTTCTCTTCCCCTCCTCTTTCGCTCCCAGGTTCCTCCCTCGCTCTATCTCCTGTCATTATTTTGTTCCCCCTACTATGTGGGATTGAAGCCTCCACACTTTGGTCTTCCTTCTTCTTAAGCTCCATATGGTTTGTGAGGTATACTGTGGGCATTTTGAGCTTTTGGGCTAATATCAACTTATCAGTGAGTACATAGCATGTGTGTCCTTTTGTATCTGGGTTACCTCATTCAGGTTGATATATTCTAGTTCTATCCATTTTGCTGCAAATTTCATAAAGTCATGAAGTCAGTATTTATAATAGCTTGGTAGTACTCATTGTGCAAATGTATCACAATTTCTATATCCATTCTTCCATTGAAGGACATCTGTATTGCTTACAACTTATGGCTATTATAAATAAGGCATGTATTCCTTACCTTTAGATCTCTCATGAGAGAGACATCCAGAGCATGTCCAATACGGAGGTCAATGCTAGCAGCAAAGCACTGAAATGAGCATAGGACCCTCTTGGGGGGAATTAGAGGAAGGACTGAAAGAGCTGAAGGAGCTTGCAACTCCATAAGAACAACAGTGCCAACCAACTAGAGCTTCCAGGGACTAAACCGCTACCGAAAGACGATACAGGGACTGAACCAGGGCTCCAACTGCATATTTAGCAGAGAATGGCCTTGTTGGGGCACCAGTGAAAGGGGAAGCCCTTGGTCCTGCCAACGTTGGATTCCCCAGTACAGGGGAATATGGGGGTCAGGAAGGGGGATGTATGAGGGAATACCACTATAGGGAAGGGAAAAGGGAGGGGGACTTATGGACAGAAAACCAGGAAATGGAATAACATTTGAAATATCTAATAAAAAAGGTAAATAAGGCTTGTATACACATAGTTGAGCATGTGTCCTTGTTATATGTTGGAACATCTTTTAGGGTTTATGTCCAGTAGTGTTATAGCTGGTTGTTCATGTAGAACTATTTTTAATTTCTGGGGAAGCACAAGATTGATTTCTAAATTGATTTTACCAGCTTGCACTTCTACCAGCAGTAGAGGAGTGTTGCTCTTTCTCCAATCTCCAGTCACCTCTGGTTTTGGTCTTAGCCATTCTGATAGGTGTGCTGTGGAATGTGAGGGTCATTTTGATTTACACTTCCCTGATGAGGAAGGATGTTGAACACTTCTTCAAGTGCTTCTCATCCTTTGAATGTTCCTCAGTTAAGAATTCTTTGTTTAGCTCTGTACCCCATTTAAAAAATATTGTTATTTGGATCTCTGGAGTCTAACTTCTGAGGTTTTTTTATATTATTTCTCTATCAGATGTTAGGTCGATAAAGATATTTTCCCAATCTCTGTGTTTCCATTTTCTCCTAATGACCAAGACCTTTGCATTACAGGTAGTTTTGCAATTTTATTTGGTCCCAATTGTTGAATGTTGATCTTAGAGTATAAGCCATTGGCATTCTAGTCAAGAAATTTACCCCTGTGCCAATGTGTTTGAGGCCCTTCCCCATGGTCTCTTCTATTATGTTCAGCATGTCTGGTTTTATATGGAGGTTCTTGATCCACTTGGACTTGAACATTGTACAAGGAGATGAGAATAGATAAATTTGCATTCTTCTACATGCTCATCGACAGTTGAACTAGAACCTTTTGTTGAAACTGCTGTCTACTTTACAGTGGACAGATTTGGCTACTTTGTCACAGATTAAGTGCCCATAGGTGTGTGGGGTTATTTTCTGAGTTGTACATTGTATTACCTTTATCTACCTGCCTATCCTCGTATCAATAACTGTGTTTTTTAAAATTATTTCTCTGTAGTACAGCTTGAGGTCAGGAATGGTGATTCTCCCAGAATTTCTTTTATTGTTGATAATGTTTTCCCTATCCCGTGTTTTCTGTCATTCTAGATGAATTTGAGAATTGCTCTAACTCTATGAAGAATTGAGTTGGAATTTTGATGGGGATTACTTTGAATCTATAGATTGCTTTAGGTAAGATGGCCACTTTACTATGTTTATCCTGCTGATCCAAGAGCATGGGAGACCTTTTCATCTTCTGAGGTCTTCTCCAATTTCTTTCATCAGAGACTTGTTCTCGTTGTACAGATCTTTCAATTTCTTGGTTAGAGTCACCCTGAGATATTTTATATTATATGTGACTAATGTGAAGGTTGCTGTTTCCCTAATTTTTCTCAGCCCATTATTTCTTTGAGTAGGGGAAGATTGCTGATTTGTTAGAGTGAATTTTTCTAACTAGCCACTTTGCTTAAGTTGTTTATCAAATGGAGGAGTTCCACGGTAGAATTTTTGTGGTCACTTATTTATACTATCATATCATCCACAAATAGTGATATCTTAACTACCTCCTTCCCAATTTGTATCCCTTTGATCCCTTTTTGTTATCTAATTGTTTGGGTTAGAACCTCCCATAATATATTGAATAGATAGAGGGAGAGTGGGCAGGCTTGCCTTGTCCCTGAATTTAGTGGGATTGCTTCAAGTTTCTCTCCAATTTGTTTGGCACTGGCTTTTGTTGTATATGGTTATATATCTACATAAGTATATATGTATATAGTTAAATATTCATTCAGGTTAGATGTCCTCTGCGTTTGTAATACTGAATTACATTAATCAGGGCTGGTCTGACTCTCAGTATTAGATTGGAGAAAGTTCGTGGAAATGCTGTACTTTTAAACTACCCCCATAGTTAAGCTTGCTTAGGTGGCACAATTTGTCTGATTACTGAAATTGAACGCATTGGCTTACTTATTTTCTTTCTCCCTTTTTAGTGCAGGTATGTTGTACCATATACATCTGTGTACATAGGTGCATGTGGAGGCTTGCCCTGAGATCGACAGCAATTATCCTCAAATTATTCTCCCTTACTCATTGACTGAGGATCTCTCAATGGCTAAGCTGGTTGCCTTGTCTTCCTAGCATTTATGTAATCTTCAGTTGACCACTGAGCCATGTATTGTGGCTAGTTTGAATGTCACTGTCAGGAGAATATTTTTCCCCTTTTCTACATGGAATTGTTTCTTGACTTATGACTGACTCTTTTGATGTATTTTAAGTTGTATTCATAACTGTTTGGCCAGGTTGGGTATAGGCCTATGCCACAAACCCTGCCCTTTTCTTTGAATTTACATTTAGTTGTATGAGCACAGATTGGGTTTTTTTTCAAGTTAAACAACAATTTGTAACCAAAACTTTAATCCCACGGATTATCACAAACATATTACTAATGACAGCATGAAAAAAATCTCGCACAGTAACTGAAAAGTTCAGCTCTACAATGTACCCTGACCTAATAGGACACTTCAGCTGGAGGAGTTCTGGTACAATTTTTTCTGGTCACATGTTTATACTACCATTTCATCCACCAGCAGTGATATCCTAACTTCCTCCTTCCCAATGTGTATCCCTTTGATCTCTTTTTGTTCTCCTATTGCTCTGTCTATAAACTCTCGTAATATATTGTATAGATAGGGGCAGAGTGGGCAGGCTTGCCTTGTTCCTGATTTTAGTGGGATTGCTTCAAGTTTCTCTACATTTTGTTTGGTATCGGCTGTTTATTGTATATGGTTATATATTTATGTAAGTATGAATGTGTATGACCAAATATATATATATATATATATATATATATATATATATATGTGTGTGTGTGTGTGTGTGTGTGTGTGTGTGTGTGTGTGTGTGTGTATGGACATTCATTCAGGTTATATGTCCTCTGCCATTGTAACACTGAATTACATTAATCAGGGTTGTTCTAGCTCTCAGTATTATAAAGGGGAAAAGTTTGTGGAAATGGTGTACTTTTAAACTACCCCCATAGTTAAGCAGGTTTACATGGCCAAAACATTTAAATTCTGATGCTTAATGAAATTGAGCACCCTCGCTTTGTTATTTTCTTTCTCCCTTATAAGTGTGGCTATGTTGGACCACCATATACATCTGTGTACATAGGTGCGTGTGGAGGCTTGCCCTGAGGTTGACGGAAATTATCCTCTAATTACTCTCCCTTGCTCAATGAAAGAGAGTCTCTCAATGGCTAAGCTGGCTGCCTGTTCTTCCTAGCATTTATGTAATCATCAGTTGATCACTGAGCCATCTGTAGTGCACATATTTATTTTTGAAAGTCACAGTCAAGAGTTTATTTTGCCCCTTTTCTGCATGGAATTCTTTCTTGGTTTATTACTCTTTTGATGTATTTTAAGTTGTACTCATACCTTTTTGGCCAGGTTGGTTATAGGGTTATGCCACAAATCCTGCCTTTTCTTTGACCTGACATTTAGTTGATGAGCAAAGATTGGATTTTAAATTTCCGCTCAGACCATAGAGTAGGTATAGTTTGTTTCAGCCACAATACATAAAATAACTGAAATAATGTGCAAAAATGAACAGCTCTCACTGAAACATTAAAATTTAGATGAAAATTTAGTTAGGCTAGTTAGTTGTATTTTTATGCATAATCCTTTGTGTTCTCCTCTTGTCCAGCCAAGATGCACACTTATCTGGCAGTTCTGGAGACCATGAAAACCTGATTTTTAAAGAGCGTCCACACAACTTCTCAAAAAGTCATGATGTGTCTGACAAAGTGGAAGCTTCTCGTAAAGTAACAGAGCTTGAGAGTGAACTGAACACTAAGTGAGAAGAGAGAGGTCACCTGTACTCAAGCAGGTCTGACCTTGGCAGTGGATTTGTGGGGTGGGCCTGAAGAGGAAGGAACAAATGTCCTTCTAAGTGATGTTTAATTTCTTTTTCTGAAATGGTTGCAATTGAGAGATGTTCCACATCCAAGAAATTTTGTCTTACTTTACCAAGAAAAATCCTGCCTAGTTCTTAGTGATCTGACAAAGGTGAAGTTACCCGTTCTTGTTAGCATTGGCACTCTTGGACCCAGAAGGCAGAATGAAGGGCTTTAAAGATGACAGGGTGTTTCCTCTACCCTACCTTTTCCATTGTCATTCCAAGGGCAGTAGGCCTAGACATTATCTTTCTGTTCTTTCTAAAAACTCCATTTTCCTACCAGACAGTGATCGCCGAAAATTTCAGAGCACTACTGTGTCTCTGGAATGCTGATTCTCCCAGAATTTCTTTTATTGTTGAGAATATTTTCCCTATCCTGTGTTTTTTGTCATTCTAGATGAATTTGAGCTTTGCTCTTGTCTGCAGGAGACAGGCCTCTCAGCCTAGGGCATTCCTGTGTCATTGGGGACCCTGTATGCAGGAGACAGGTCTCTTAGGGCAGGTGAAATGTTGCCTGTACGTTCTTTAATTTGCATGAGTTGGCTACAAGGAGTTGTTAATGTAAGGCGCACAACACATCATTCGTCTATGATGTGAGCCTCCTGAACCAATGTAAATGTTTGAGATTGAATATCTAATTCATAATTTAATTTCCAAAATTCTAGAGAAAGGTTTCAGATTTGATGCTAGGGATTTTATTTTTATCAATTCAAATCACCAGAACACTAATCATTAGTGTAAAGCAAAGGTGACAGTTCTGTTAGAGTTAACTAATACTTCAGAGGTTCCAAAGGCTGTGGAGCTCTCACAGCATTACACAGCATTCTTGCAAGCAGGAGCAAAGACTTCTGAGACGAATGGGAGCTCATGGGTGGCAGTCAAACACCCATGAGCTATCTCAGAAGTTGTAAATTTAGTAAAGAGATTTATAAACACTGTCAGGAAAGGAAGAAGCGTGTTGCTGTGCCCCCTGTGACTTAAGTGCTATAAGAACACGTGTGTCAGTTGAGTCTGCATCTCTTTCTCAGCGTAACAGATTTATTTAATTTTAATTCCTGAATTTTGCATCCTCATTCCTCGGTTGAGCTATGGGAGAAAGGCCTCAGTTTGCTTACTTTGTGTGAAAGGTGACTTTATGATTTCAACACATTTTCTTTTTCAGAATCTCTAATATGGTTTCAGAAGAACTTTCTGTTCCATAGAAATCTGTGCATCAGGGAAATAATCACAATTTTAAATAAAACGGAAGCATTTGAAACCCAAAAATTCTTTTTAATAAGAGCTGTACGATCAGTTGTTGAAATACAACCATTAGTATTTTTTACGTTTATCCAGTTTCCTATTTGAAAGCGTGTCTTTGCTTTCTCCTCTGTAAGAGAATAGAATGTCCCAGAGATCTGAGGAAGGATTTGCACACTTGTCTTGCCCAGGAAGTGCATTCTCCTTGTGTCTGCAGCACATGGGCAGCCTCTGATGTTATAACAGTACCTTCCAAAGAAGAGCAGGTACCTGCTGTCCCTAGTGCATGGGAAGACAGATGCTCTCAAGAACCTGCAAGCATCTGAAAACTCTGCATGTGTGTTTGTGAGACCTGTAGTGAAGTAGACTTGGCCATCCCTGGGCAGTGAGGTCAGATGTGAATAAGTGTTGCAAGAGCACATTGAATAGCATACACTACTGTTGGGAAATGTTTTCCTAAGGCCTGGACTCCCCAAACTACGCATTGATAAGCCCATTGCCTTAAAGGTCTTCTGGTCATTCACATTTCAAATGTAAGTGGCCACTCAGTACTGATGGAAGGAAGGTATGTTTTATTATCATGGCACAAGATACACTGATCAGTTCCAGCAGGCTGAAGGGTCAGTGGGATGTTGTGTCCCCTCACCCTCATGACTACTGTGCTTTAGCAGGGGGAGCAGGACAGTGTCCAAATCTCAGGGTTTGGGTGAAATGTAAGGATGGAGTTGGGAAGTTGCTGGTCAAAGGATGTAAAGTTCAGATGAACAGGGAATGACGTTGAGTACTGTTACCTGTAGCCTATGACACTCAGCAGTGTCCTATAAATAATGCAAAGGAACTTTAAGAAAGGGGAAGCACGTTTGAGGGTTTAAAAAGCTTGAGGGGAACTTTTTTGGAAGAACAGAACTTATGTGTTGGAATTAGTGTTTGTATTTCTATATTTTAATTTACTTTTTTTTTAATTCTGTAGAGACATCCCTTAGAAACTAGATTTGGTGCTGACCCAGGACCATGTCTTCTTGTGCTCCCTGTCCTGTGTGGGATTTGTGGCTCTGGCCTACTGTGGCCCCTGGTCTCTGTACCACTTCATTTTCTGCCAAATCCTACATGAGTCTTCCTCTGCCCATTCCCAGGTAATAAAGTGATTTCAGAAACAGTTATACTCATGAATTTATGATACAATTAAGCAGAATAGGGTGGTTGATTGACTTGGCAGAAGAAATTTTCATCTCCTAAAGTGTCAGGTGATTGTGTTTGTATAAGAATTTTTTTCAACCTGTTCACTCACAGCGCTGGGAGGTAAGTGCCAGTCTTGAGATTGCCTAAACGTTTTAAACAGTATGTAGATAGTACTGCCCCTACTCGCCCTGTGATCCCAGGCAGTCACATACAGAACAGGATGGGGGATCAGGAGACATCAGCAGACCACAGGTGTGGATAAATGTTAAAGTGTGAGAATGAACACAGAACCTGCGGGGCCTGATTGAAGGACCCTATAAGACATTGTCTGTGTGGTAGACTCTCCTGAGATGGTAGAGTGGAAGGGGAAGGGCCTCCTCCATTACAAGTCTCAGGGGGCAGGATCGCCAGTGGGCTGGGAAAGTGATGCCTCTAGGTGAGATGGGTATTCAATGCCACAGTAAATTGATTTGTATTTTACAAGCACTGTAAATGCGAAGGATCCTGAAAGGTAGCCTGGAAAACTTCAGTGTATGGGCATAGAGCTCATGCGCGCGCATGAGTGGCCAATGAACGATACCCGCCCCTCCTCTCTCGGACTTAGCCACGCCCTTCACTAGTTACTGAGGGGATTTTTCAGAACAGAGGTTATGGCAGTTTCAGCATCGAATTCCAGT
This sequence comes from Rattus rattus, assembly GCF_011064425.1. Lineage (NCBI taxonomy): Eukaryota > Metazoa > Chordata > Mammalia > Rodentia > Muridae > Rattus > Rattus rattus. The sequence continues at coordinate 183,248,172 of NC_046155.1, forward strand.
GAGTATGAGGGGAGCCCATGGAGTTTGAAACCACTCCTTTCTGCTCTCAGGGATGTGGGAAAAATAAGAGAATTTGGGTTGGCTTAGTAGCACTATTTTGTGAGTCTTAGCTTGAGTTCCCTCGGGATGGAGACCAACTGCTTCTTTTCCGAATCTTAGGGAAGTTGACCCGTTTTCTCCCAACTGTCCTTATGGCTCCTTCCTCCATCTCCCGCTTGGGGCCTCTGTGGACTCTCATTTGCTGCATCAGCACATGAAGGTTCCCTGACTTGGCACCTCCTTATGCTGAACATCAGCAGACTCCATACTGAGTAGGATTTGGGAGTACAGTGTTAATACCAATAATTATGTAACCCTACTCGTTGCCCTCTTAGAGCACACCGCAGAAAAATAGATTGATAAAAGTGAACAAAAATATAAACATCATGTGTGGTAATGGCTCCCAAGCAAAGAATCTGAACCTTACAGCAGCCCCACCTAAGATTTATGAACAGGAAACCGGGAAGGGGAATGACATTTGAAGTGTAAGTAAAGAAATGTATCTAATAAAAAATTAAAAAACAAAAACAGACAAACAAATAAAGAAGTCTATGCTGTGAACATAATCAGAAAGATGATCTTATCTGCCTCTTTTGTGTGTGTGTGTGTGTGTGTGTGTGTGTGTGTGTGTTTTACCTTGACTTCCGTAGTCAATGGAGTTCAGATAACTGTAGGAATGCATTTTATGGTTTAGAGGCACTGATAGGATCATTCCTTTACTTATGCTCCCCCTACTAGTTTTCTCACACATATCTCATCAAGATTTAAGCTGTTATGCATCCATAAAACTTAATGCTTACTAAATCATTTTAACTTTCCTATTCTTTTCATCTTCTTTAATATTCCTGGTACCTAAATAATACAATCCTGTAAAAGGTGTTTCAAATTTAGCTGGTAGACTGATATGCCTCTTAAAACACATGACTTAGGAAACAAGGTAACCTACATTATGGCTGATTGGTGCATTGAAAAACAGATTAATTCTAAATTAAATATATTAGACTATTTAAAATAGTCCTGCTTTACTATTTGTAATCATATCAAACTTTAAATATAGGATTATAAAGCCTGTGATTTGACTGTACTATACTGCATTCTCCATATAGATTTTTACATGAATTACTGAAAATTTCTTGGCAAAAACTTATTATGTGAGCACCTTTATAACTAATACCACTGGGGCTTTTCCATTTAATGGGGATGTGAACCGTATGTTTAAATACAGGTAAAAGTAGATTTACACTTAGCAGCCAACTAAGTAACCTGGATGTAGTCACTTATATTCAACTGAGTAGTTGCTTGTAGAAGGGAGCACAAACTGCAGATCAGGTATTTCAAGGAGCTCTCTTGGTATAAACTTAGCCCTAGCTAATTTGGCCATAGGGAATTCATGGTCCTTCTGATACTTGATCAGTCCAAGCCAAACTTCCTACACAAAAGTTCAGGATGCAGTTCCTCCTGTCTCTATGTCTTTTTTTTTTTTTATTAACTTAAATATTTCTTATTTACATTTCGATTGTTATTCCCTTTCCCGGTTTCTGAGCCAACATCCCCCTAACCCCTCCCACTCCCCTTCTCTATGGGTGTTCCCCTCCCCATCCTCCACCATTACCACCCTCCCCCCAACAATCACATTCACTGGTGGGTTCAGTCTTGGCAGGACCAAGGGCTTCCCTTTCCACTGGTGCTCTTACTAGGCTATTCATTGCTACCTATGAGGTTTGAGCCCAGGGTCAGTCCATGTATAGTCTTTGGGAACTGGCTTAGTCCCTGGATGCTCTGGTTGCTTGGCATTGTTGTTCACATGGGGTCTCGAGCCCCTTCGAGCTCTTTTAGTCCTTTCTCTGATCTTATCTGCCTCTTAAAATTCAGTTTTTAGCAGGTGTGCTTCCTGACCAAAGAAGTCAGATGAGTGCATGAGCAGCCCCTTCGAGGACAAGGCTTGGATTCCCAGGAGCAGACAAGGAACTCTGTGGGCATACTCCAAGGAAACTGGTGAGAACCGCAGCCAGCATCTTGGATCTTTGCAAATTTGCCTAAGTGTACATTGAAAGAAGAAACCTCTATTCTGGCAACTAGTGCTACATTCCTTAAGGAGAGCACAGCTCTGCCTGCTTCAAGCTCAAGCTTAGCTATCGAGAAGCTTCCCCCTGGGACTGGACCTTGACACATAACTCAGGACCACTTTACCTCACCTTGAGAGCTAGACTTCCATCCACCCCAAGATAGACAAAACTTCCATCCACCCCAGGACAGAGCTGGGGTTAGAGCAGCGACTTTCAGGCTCTGAAGCACACCAAGAATGCACACTCTAGTGTTTGTGGGCTGCAGGCAGAACTGAGCAGAGGTTTCTGTTGGCTTCCGTTTGGAGGACTGGGGTCCAAGAGTTGGCTCCAGTTCTCCTCCGTTTGTAGGTAGCTGGTTCCTCTTGGTGCCCTGTGGTCTCTCTCTGCACCCTTCAAGTGTCTGTGACTTTAGGGTTCCTTTCATAAGGACACCAATGTCATTACAAGAGAGCCCACCTTTCAGGTTTCCTTGAATGGATCACCTGGAAGGCATTGTCTTTAAGTGTCACCTACTAAGTGTCAGGGACTTCATCCTTCACCATATTAATTGTGTTACAACTTGTCCAAGTGAAGGTAGTGAAGAGAGACTCATAGGGTCAGAGCATACCTGACAGAACTATCTCACCATGCCCCATTCTAATTGGACCAGACTTTGTAAATGTGACCCAGGTCTTTCTGGCACTGCTGTCCATCATTGTTCTCACAGTATAGCTCTGTCATTTACGGGGGAAATCTGAACAAAAGGCATCTCATCAGAAAGGAAGAACAAGGCAGTCGACTTGTAGATGGAATCCTGTTATAAATGGCAGAGACCCTAAGGAATCTGCTAAAGTTTAGCACTGAACAGTGAGTTATACAAGACCAATGAATATAAGCTCTGTCAGCAGAAATAAAGCATTTCTATATCCTAGCAGTAAACAAAACAAAATAGGGGAAAATTTCTATGTCGTACACCAACTTTTATAAAAATCAAAAATATTTTGTAAATAATTTGGCCAAACACACACTAAACTTTTAACTATAGCTTCTATTTTTGTTTGAAATCTAGGAAGTAAGTAAATTTCATCAAAATATTGCAGAATAATTCATAATCAACTGAATACATTTAGAAATCAACAGTATAGAACTCATAGGTTTTCATTACTCAGTATATAACTCAGAGGTTTTCAAACTCATACCGTGGGTTTTCTTTACCAATCAGAGTTTAGAAGTGCAGATAATGCTGTCTCCATGTAGTCACACATACTCTGTGAGAAGATTTAGAGAGTTAATTCTCTAACAGGAGGGTCCGCATCCCAATCTGGAGACAGAATTCCCTTCAAGAGGGTCTAAATCACCTGCAGGTATGAGTAGCGCCCTCAGAGGAAGGACTGAATCTCCTGCAGGAGAGAATGACAAAAATGAGAGGATCCATAGGAGTAGGGACTTAATTTCTTCTCTGATGAGACTGGAGCACCAGCAGGAATTTGACTCTGTAGTCTGAGAGATTATTTTCAGTATGATGTTCTGAGTTCCCTGAATCCACAGCTGGAGCACTGAGCCACCACCAGGAACACTGCACCTGGACCAGTTGTCTTCAGGGAATTAAATAAGAATTTCACTTCTTTGGCTATGAAAATCCCACCATGCTCTAGCTTCCTTCCAACATCCACCCTTCATTCCCCACCATCTCAGCTTCTCAATAAATCCTTCCTCTCCTTGATTTTCCAAACCACCTATGTCTTATGAGCCCCTACACACACACACACACATAAACACACACACACACACACACACACACACACACACACACACACACACAAACGGCTTTGAAGGGATCAGATTTTGATTTTTAAGGCTGAACTGTTTCTGTGACTTTCTCTGTAAACTCTGCTTCCCAGGTACTTTCCACAGCACCTTACTGACCAAAAGATAAAAGAGTCTCGAGTGTAAAGCTTGCTTCCATGGTAGTCCTCAGGTCTGGAGCTGATGGGCTCAGAGCCATGGGGTGCGTGTGGGTAGCCGGCCAGGCCTTGCTGAGGCTGACTTGTCTTGTCTCTGCAGTATGTGAAGGAGTCTTCGCAACCTGACTGTTGACTTTCTCCTTGCTGAGGCTGTTTCTACCATTTCTTGTTCTCTGTTCATTAATGGTGTTTCAGTGTGGGCAGGTAAATGCTGTTTTGATGCATTTTTTTGGATCCTGGGTGCAGGTTAAAGAAAAAAAGGTAGTTGAATTGGAAACAGAAAATGCTGTTCTGTCCCTGAGATTGGCATAGGTAATCTCTGTCCTGTAGACTGATTGACTGATGAGACACATGTGAGTGTTTGCTTTGCATAGGCTACTGCAGTTGCAAAAGATTAAAAGAAAGGTAGCTTTCCTTTGATGGTTGGTCCGCTCCAGTGTGGTGCATATTTGGTGAGTCATCCACTAGTGGAACAGAGATTAATCCTAAATTTTTCATCCTCGTGATCAGAAGTATTTAAGGAATAATCCATTAATGATACATCCATCAATTGGGTCTGGACAACTTTGTTGTACTGTTTATGCATGATAAATTCATCCATATTAATTTTAATTAATCTATAGATATAGTAGTCACCTCCAACACCCAAAGACTTGGTCTAAATACGTGCAAACTCAGGTGATGAGATATGGTTTCTCAGACACCCCCCACAGCATGCCACACTGCAGGGTGGATGCTGCACAGTTCAGATGCAGACGTTTCCTGTTTGGCTGGGTGTTCAGTGTGCCCTTCACCTTCTCACAGGCTCTTCTGACACAACCTCCACTGACACTCCAGTTGTTTATTTTCCTTGGATTTTTGTTTTGAAGTGTAGTGCTCTTTTTTCAGTGTCCCAATTCTTGAAGGCATTGTATCCCCTGCAGATAAACAGTCTGCCTGGTCTTAAATTGGTACCTGTGTGTGTGTGTGTGTGTGTGTGTGTGTGTGTGTCTGTGTGTCTGTGTGTCTGTGTGTACAGCCACATATTTCATGATCCTACCCATAGCTGACCCACTCAGAACACATGCAGGAGGTGGGAACAAGAAATAAAAATAAAGGAGTAAAAAGCTGGGTGCAAGGCAGTTGGGAGCAGAGCATCAGGAGGAAGAGTCCAGAGTC